>NW_027417161.1:0-61644 GCF_009905375.1 Apium graveolens
TTTTTAGAGCAATAAGATTGTTTGCATTATTTGGTTGTTGGACAGATTATCCACCCCCTTTGTTTAGATATAAATAGGCTTTAGGAAAGTTTTTATCTGTGCATTTTTGAGCTCTTTAGCAGCTGGGTGTCCTCTAGAATAACTGGATTTACTCTTTTAATCATTACATCAGGCTCAGATGCTCTTAAAGTTTTAAGATTTGGAAGAGACACCTAAGGACATCTGTCCACACCACCATCATTGATATTCACAATAATTCTCTTCTCCAAGTAATTATCAATTTTCACAACCACTGCCCTAATAAAGTTGATATTTTGGCCAATGCTTTCTTGTAGGTGATGTAGTTATTTGGAGACATCCTTAGTACTGCAAGAAGTTCACTGAATTCTTGATCTTGATTTGGTCCTTCTGCAGCCTTTAGAAGTCTTTCGTTTCCAACATCATGAGAGATTTGAGCATGTGAAACTTTGGCCAACCTGAATAGGCTCTTTGATTTAGATTTACCAACATCCTTGGATTATTGAATCCTAGCTTCAATCTTCCCCTTAGTCTTAGTGACAGGCATGAGTAGGGAGTTGGTAATTCTGGCCTTACATCTTCAAGTAGTGAGGGCAATGGTATTTTGAGCTTCCTCTGATGGCTCCCAAAGTAACAGAATTCTACATTTGGAATGCTTATGAGAATCCACCAGGATTTTGATGTCTGTCTTTTGACTCTGCACTAAGGATGTAAGAGCTTGTACTGTACACTCAGTGAGTCATTGAAAGATTGGAGAGAAACTTGTTGTTGCAATTTTTGAACTTGCAGTGTGGATGAAGATTGAGATGTGGAGGAAATAGAAACCCTAAAAGTGTCCTGCACAGCCTTTTAAATTTCATCCATGAGCAGGGATGAAGGAGTGTATCTGCTAGAGTGTATTTGATCCAGCTTCAGTCTTGTATTATTAGAATGAATGATATGATTTTGAACTTGTTCATTCAGGGCCACAAATGAGGTCTTGAGATTCTTGACATGTGTTTCCATTCCACTCAGATCATACCTTGCATCTGGTCACAAGTTTATGAATTTATTTTTTGATCTCAGTTTGAGAAGGAATGATTTGATCCATCTTTTCCCTCACCATCTTCATTATTTTATCTTGATGTCCAGTCAGTGTAATTTGAAGTGCTTTTCCAAAATTATGGAAAGCCTTGATTTGAGCCTTATATACATCATTGATGGCATCATACACTTTCTGAGGAGTTAGAGATCTACATTGCTTCCCAGAATAGTGATATACTCATCCCTAAACTTAGCTAGCATAGCATCCATTTCAATATAAAATTCTTTATCTAGCCAAGCATCACAGTTTGTATCCTGACTAGCTTCATCAATAATTTTAGCTTGATTATCTTCGACATATGTCTGGTAGCGAGCATGATAGCTTGGTAGTCCTGATTTGACATGTTGGATGTGAGCAGCTGTTGTGAGATTTGTGCAAGGCCTCTAATCTGGTCAACTACAAGATATTTAATGGTTGAAGGTTGATCTTCAGTTTTTTGGAGACACTAAGAGATGAGATGTGGTTGTTGAGGTTGAGATGTTGAAGGTTGATTTGTTGGGTGAGAAGGTGACAATATAACAGATTCACCTGTGATAGGAGTCACAGTTTGACTCACAGTAGGTACTGTGGTTATGAAAGTGTATTGTCCTCCACTTGAAGTGGGAACCACCATTTGAATTGGAGGGGATTTGATTGGGTTACTGTCATGTACACCAATCTCAACCTTTGTGTCCCTTTCAGAACACTATCACTTGAATGTGATATACTTGCCTCCTAGCATCAATTGCCAATGTAATTTCTGCTAGTGTTTTGAGGGGAGTTGTTCCTGGAACAGGAACCTCCAATTGAATTGGAGAGGATTTAGATAGCTCTCCCTCGGGAGTACTACCCTCAAACCTAACAGCCTGTGAAGGCTGATTTGCACATGAAGTTGCATTTGTTATCACCATGGGGTCTTCAGTAAAAACTGATGAATCCCCCATATTTGTGATGGTGTCATCAAGGTCTACCCCAGCTAGTAGCCTCTCACCATCTAAGTTTGGTATCTGGGTGGTGAGCAAGGTTTCTTAAACCATGTCACTTGAGTGAGTTTGTACCTTAGGAATGGATTCAAGTGCAGTATGTGAAGAAGAAATTTGAGAGATTAAGTGTTCTTGGTCAGTAGTGAGTGTTGGCAGCTCCCCCTGAATGGATGAGGGAGCTCCAAGGAATGTGTTCTCCTTGTGTGTGCCATCCTTGTTTCTCCTTCATACACTTGTATTTGATCAAGTGATGGTTGTGCAGACTCTTTACAGGGTGCATTTGGTAGAATGTTTTTTCAATAGATACACCCTATTGAGAGGATGCCCCTAGAGTCTGTTCAAGTCCCTTGTTTACAACTACATCCTCTTGAGAGAATGTAGAGGTGCCTTGAGTGGTCAACTCAGTTGTCTTTTGCTTCTTTGTTCTTTTGACCAGGGGTGACTCAGGTTGTGTTTGTTCCTCACCACTCTCATTTAATATATTAAGGGTTACCTCCTTTCTCTTCTTTTTATTCACTTCACCCTTTTGAGAGGATTATGTTGTGCATATGTTGTGTACTTGATGATTACATAAACAAAACATCTAAGTAGATTTTTCTTAGTGAAATTATATAGCACTCGACGGATAAGAATTACAGTCCCGACGGATAACTCATTATAGTCCCGACGGATGATTAACTTATTATCCATCAGTGAGTAGCTTATGTAATAATAAGTCTGTAGCACAGTTATGTATGCACCTTTGTATAGAATCTGTAGTAGCATATAAGTCATGTTGACTTTAACTAGATATGCAGAATAGGTTGATTAATTGTACATAAATGATGTCTTGTAATCCTGCATAAGTGAAATGGAGTCAAGTGACAAAATAGCTACCGATGTGATGAACAAAGCCATCGATGGATGATCAAATGACTATCAACGATGTTTAATATAGCAGTCGACGGATGATCAATTAAACCATCAACGGATGTTCTGAAAGTCGACGGATGATCATATGAAGAATTCAAACAGCAGTTGAACAGTGAAAGCTGACACACAGCCGTCGAGATGTATACAAACACTGTGGAAGCCCATTAACTGGGTAATAGAGACAAAAAGCAGCAAAGCTTAAGACTGATAGTTTTATATTGTTCAGTCTTTTTGACTTTGTAATCTTGGTATTATATAAACCAAGAGTAGCAAATAGAAAATAACTGAGATAGCTGAGAAACAAAAACAGAGAAATCTTTGTAAGCAGAATCATTAGCATTTCCTGTATTCTCAGTAGTTCCATTTGTAAGCAGCTGTGAGCATTCCTGCACACAGAGTCCTCTCGATATATATATATATCTCTGGTGGAATTGTTTAAATCCACCAGAAAGTTTTTAAAGACTCTTGTTTTTAATTACTTATGTTTTGATTCAATTAAGTTTCTATTCCGCATTGTGCTAATCAAAACATTATATCTATATCGAGTTGAACATTTTTATTTCAGAAAAAGGTTCAAGAATTCCATTCAACCCCCTTCTGTAATTCTTGCTATATTGTTAAGGGACTAACAATTGGTATCAGAGCAAGCTCTTAATCTACAAAGAGTTTAAAGATCAAAAATTCAGCAAGATGAACAAGAAAGATGTTGGAGTCAAGATTCCTTTTCTTGATAAAGATAATTACCATCATTGGAAGGTAAAGATGCATCTTCATATGCTTTCTCAAGATGAGGCCTATGTGGACTGCATAGAAAGAGGCCCTCATGTTCCAATGAGAGCTGCAACAGGAAACGAGCCATCTGTTCCAAAGCCAAGGCATGAATGGTCTGATCCTGACATTGAACAAGTCAGGAAAGATAAAAAGGCCATGAACATTTGTTCAATAGGTTGATGCAGACATGTTTGATAACATTCAACTGCAAAACTGCCAAGGAAGTTTGGGACACAATACAGATAATTTGTGATGGCACTGAGCAAGTAAGAGAAAATAAAATGCAGCTCCTGATTCAGCAATATGAGCATTTTCACAATGAAGAAAGTGAGTCACTCACTGACATTTTTAGTAGATTCCAAAAACTACTAAATGCTCTTAAGTTGCATGGAAGAGTCTATCAGACTAAAGACTCCAATCTGAAATTTCTCAGATCTCTTCCAAAGGAATGGAAACCAATGACAGTCTCATTGAGAAACTCACAAGATTATAAGGAGTTTACTTTGGAGAGACTGTATGGCATTCTGAAGACCTATGAGCTTGAATAGAGCAGGATGAAAGAATGGAGAGAGGAAAGAAGAAAGGAGGATCCATTGCACTAGTTACTGGAAAAGGGAAGGAAGTGAAGATGGAAGCTGTAGAATCAACTTCAAAGGTCTGTGAGAATAAGGGTAAGGGGCTAGCAGCAGAAAGTGAAGATTCATTGAGCCAAGATGACATGGAGGACATTGATGAGCACCTAGCATTCTTTCAGAAGATTTGCCAAGCTCAAGTTCAAAAGAACTTTGGAGCAGCCAAGCCAAATAGAAACATGGTGGATAAGTCAAAATTCAAATGTTTCAAATGTGGCTTGGCAGGGCATTTTACAAATGAGTGTAGAAAGTCAGATTCCAGTAAGAAAAGGTTTGAGTCTGTGGATTATAAGCAAAAATACTTTGATCTACTCAAACAAAAGGAAAGGGCTTTTATTACAAGAGAATGACTGGGCAGCAGATGGTTTGGATGAAGATGAAATGTCAGCTATGTCAATCTAGCCCTAATGGCCAAGTCTGATGAAACAAGACAAGTTCCTCAAGCAATCAGGTAATCACTACAACCTTGCACATTTATCTAAAGCTTGATGTAATGATGTCCATTGCGTGTTACACTTAAGTCTCTCACTAAAGAAAATGCTAAAATCAAAGAAAACAACTTGTTTTTAAGTGAGAGGAATAATGTGCTTGAGTCTCAGTTTGTTGAGTTTGAGAAACTAAAAATTGAGTGTAAGATTGCCAAGGAGGAATTAACTGAGTCCTTGAAAAAGGAAGAAATTTTGAAGAAGCAGCTCGAGCGTGAACAAGAGGTGATTAAAGCATGGAAAACATCCAGGGATGTTCATGCTCAAATCACCAAAGTTCAAGGAATTGAGTCTTTTTGTGATGAAGCCTGGAAAAAGAATAAGAGAAACTAGAACCTATTTTGGTAGATGGGTTGTGACAGATGTAGACTCGACGGATGATGAGGACTATCCGTCGGATAACAAAAAGTGTTATCCGTCGAATGATAAAATCCTCATCCGTCGGCTGTAAGCAAACCCATTAGCAAAGCCAAATTAATCAAGCTAAATGAAAAGTATGGGTCTGTTTCCAAGAACTTTGTTTCAGGAGAGTCAAGTCAAGCTAAGAAAGGGAAAAGGCTAATGTTGGTCACATGACTGTCAAACAGTTAAGTGACAGACTTGAGAAAATTGAGGTAAAAATAAGACTAAAAGAAAAACAATAGGAATGGTAAAGTAGGGATTAACAAAACAATAACTACACACCTGATAAATATGCTCCTAGAAAAATCTGTGTCAAGTGTGGTAGTGTAAATCATTTGTCTGTTAATTGCAAATCTGCCATGCCTACTCCCATGTCTGTTCAGCTCAATTTCCCAACATAATGCCATGCCTCCCATGCCTGTTAATGTATGCCTACACAGAATATGAATGCACAGTTTGCTAATATGCCATTTGCACCTAATCCATATTATGCTGCATACAATATGCCTCAAATGCCATTTAGCATGCCTTACTGGAATAACATGTTTGCACCAAGCATGTCATTTCCTGTTAGCCATAATATGCATGATAATTCTGTTGCATTAAATGGTTTCAAAGGCCAACCCAAATGACTAAGGAAGAATCTGAAATTCCTAAGTCAAATGAGTTAAGACCTAAGAAACAGAAGAAGAAAGCTAACAAGGCAGGACCCAAGGAAACTTGGGTACCAAAATCAACTTGATTTGATTTTGATGTGTGCAGGGAAACAGAAGGAATCTTTGGTACTTGGATAGTGGTTGTTCAAGACACATGACTGGTGATTCTACCCTGCTCACAGAGTTTAAGGAGAGAGCTGGCCCAAGTATTACTTTTGGAGATGACAGCAAGGTTATACTGTGGGATATGGCTTGATTTCAAAGGACAAATGTCATCATTGAAGAGGTTGCCTTAGTGGATGGTCTCAAACACAATCTGTTGAGTATCAGCCAGCTTTGTGATAAAGGCAACTCAGTAACCTTCAATAAAGAAGCCTGTGTTGTGACTAATAATCAAAACAACAAAGTGGTTCTCACTGGTGTGAGAAGAGGAAATGTGTACCTAGCTGACTTCAACTCAACTAAAGCAGAATCTGTAACTTGTCTTCTCAGTAAAGCAAGTCAAGATGAAAGTTGGCTATGGCACAAGAAGCTATCCCATTTAAACTTCAAGACCATGAATGAGCTGGTAAAGAAAGAACTAGTAGAGGCATTCCTCTAGTGGAGTTTACAAAGGATGGACTGTGTGATGCCTGCCAAAAAGGGAAGCAGATCAAAGCATCATTCAGGAAGCTTGATTCAGCAATTGAAGAGCCTCTGCAATGCTTCACATGGATTTGTTTGGACCAGTCAATGTATTGTCAATTTCGAAAAGATTTTGCCTAGTAATTGTAGATGATTTCTCAAAGTTCTCTTGGACATATTTCCTAAAGTCCAAAGATGAGGCTAGTGAAATCATCATCAATCACATAAGGCAAGTTAACAATCATCCTGATTTCAAAGTTAGAAGAATCAGGAGTGACAATGGAACTGAGTTCAAGAACTATGTCATGAGAGCATTTTGTGAGGAAAATGGAATCTTGCATGAGTTTTCAGCAGCAAGGACTCCACAACAGAATGGAGTAGTGGAAAGGAAGAACAGATCACTTATTGAAGCTGCAAGGACAATGCTTGAAGAATCAAAATTACCAACATATTTCTGGGCTGAAGCTGTAACACTGCATGCTACACTCAGAACATCTCTGATTAATCAAGCAAGATGCATGACTCCTTATCAATTGTTCAAGAACAAGAAGCCAACTCTAAACTTTCTTCATGTCTTTGGCTGTAAATGCTATATTCTGAGAAATCAAACTGATCAAAATGGAAGTTTGATGCTAAAGCAGATGAAGGAATTTTTGTTGGATATGCTGTTGGTAAAGCATATAGAGTCTACAATCTAAGAACCAACATTGTTGTGGAATCTATACATGTTGTGTTTGATGATAAAAAGATTGAAGGACTGAAAGATGGAGATTACCATGAGAGCCTCAAATTCGACAATGTTGAGATGGTCAGTGATGAAAGTGATGATGAGAGTGATCAAGAAACAGTGTCTAAGGATAATGCAGACAAATCTACCACCAATGAAGCACAAAATCAACATC
This sequence comes from Apium graveolens, assembly GCF_009905375.1. Lineage (NCBI taxonomy): Eukaryota > Viridiplantae > Streptophyta > Magnoliopsida > Apiales > Apiaceae > Apium > Apium graveolens. The sequence continues at coordinate 7,449 of NW_027417161.1, forward strand.
CGTCGAGTTACATAATGCTTCATCCGTCGGAAGGCAATCTGTGTTATCCGTCGGAAGACAACCTGCCTCATCCGTCGGTACTCAAAATTCACCATCCGTCGGGTTATCAAAAGGAGCAGGAAGTCAAGGCAGATCACCCATAGAAAGTACCCCTTTCTCAAATCAAAGATCCACAAACTCAGGGGGATTTCTAGCAATCAAAACTCAATCACACATCAAGACAACATTGAGGTTCTTCATCTAGAGCTAATCTACCTCAACCAAGGAAATGGACAAAAGATCACCCCTTTGAACTGATTATTGGTGATGTTTCTTCTAGAGTTCAAACAAGAGCAACTCAGAAGAATGTCTATACAGCAGCTTTCTGTCAAAGGAAGAACCAAAGAAGGTAGAAGAAGCCTTGTTAGATCCTGATTGGATTTTAGCTATGCAGGAGGAGCTAAACCAATTTGAAAGGAATAAAGTATGGAAGCTGGTACCCAAGCCTAAAGGAAAGAATCCAATAGACACCAAATGGGTATTCAGAAACAAGATGGATGAAAATGGCATAGTAATAGGAACAAAGCAGATTGGTTGCTAAGGCTATTGCAGCAAGAAGGAATAGATTTTGATGAAACATTTGCTCCTGTTGCAAGACTTGAAGCCATCAGAATCTTCTTAGCCTATGCAGCCCATGCCAATTTCAAGGTCTATCAAATGGATGTCAAAAGTGCCTTTCTGAATGGAGATTTGGAGGAAGAAGTGTATGTTAGTCAACCTCCTGGCTTTGAAGATCCAAATTTTCCATATGTCTATTATCTACTGAAAGCACTTTATGGACTGAAGCAAGCACCTAGAGCCTGGTATGACACTTTATCAAAGTTCCTTTTGGAAAATTCACAAGAGGTACTTAATAACTTTATTTTTCAGAAATGTTAATGGCTCTAGCATACTTGTCAAATTTATGTAGATGATATTATTTTTGGCTCTACAGATGAGAAACTTTGTAAAAAGTTTTCCAAATGATGCAAAGTAAGTATGAAATGAGTATGATGGAGAACTAACTTACTTTCCTTGGTTTACAAGTTAAACAAGTTAGTGATGGAATATTCATTAGGTCAAACTAAATTATTTGATCTTTTAAAGAAGTTTGATCTAATGGATTGCACATCTGCAAAAACTCCCATGGCCACTGGCAACTAAGCTTGAATGAAACACTACGGAAAAGTCTGTGGATATATCAAGCTATAGAGGCATGGTTGCTCACTTCTGTACTTTAATAGCTAGTAGGGCCAGATAGAATGTTTGCTACATGTTTATGTTCTAGATTTCAGGCTGATCCTAGAGAATCTCACTTGATAGCTATTAAGGAATTTTCAGATATCTCAAGGGAACACCAAAACTTGGCATTTGGTACCCTAGAGATTCTGGTTTGATCTAACTGTTAGTCAGATGCAGATTATACAGGTTGCAAAATTGACAGAAAGAGCACAACAGGAACCTGTCAATTCTAGGAACAGCTTGTGTCCTATTTCAGCTAAAAAGCAAAATTCAGTTTCTACTTCTACAGCTGAAGCTGAATATATTGCTGCTGGCAGTTGCTGTGCACAGATTTTATGGATGAAAAATCAATTGCTAGACTATGGTTTACAAGTTGAGAGGATTCCTATTTTCTATGATAACACAAGTACAATTGCCATCACTGAAAATCCAGTGCAACATTCAAGAACAAAGCACATAGACATCAAGTACCATTTCATAAGGGAACATGTAATGAATGGTACTGTAGAGTTACATTTTGTTCCAAGTGAGAAGCAACTTGCAGATATCTTTACCAAGCCACTGGATGAATCAACCTTTTTAAGGTTGGTAAGTGAGTTAGGTATGCTTAATTACTCCTAAATTTATCTGAGTTATTCTGCAAATTGAAATGTAGCCAGAAATTTAGCTGATTTTTAGTCTTGGATGAAATTTTGGCTAAGTCAAAATTTGCATCTCGACGGATGACTATTATCCATCGAGTTAAGTCATCCGTCGATATACTATTTGCAAATAAAAATCAATTATTTTTCTGGAATCTTTTAAAACTCAGACGGATATCAGTTTATCCTCATCCGTCGAATTGTCTAAATCTTAATCGTTAATTCCTTGAACATTATCCATCGAGTATACTTACAGTTGTAAGCATTACACGACGGATAATGGGTGGAATTTTTACAGTTTATTTTTAAACGGCTATTTTAGGCAATTTTATTGATTAATTTACTCTTCTTTATTATTTTTATCCGTTGTTTTTGAGACAGTATAAAAGCTTATTTCATTCCAATTATTTTCTTTTATCATTCTCAAATTCAACTGCTTTTACTTCATTCTCTCTCAAGCAAATATTCTCTTTCTCTTCAAGCTTTCATTCTCTAACAATGGCACCTGTAGTAAAGATTATGTCTCAAACTGGGTTCATTTATGAGAAGAACAACTTCACTGCTTTGGTCAATAAGGGTATTCAGCAATCAGAAGACTATCACAAGATGATGGACTTTGTGAAGAACTGTAAGTTAAGTTATGCCATGCTTGAATCACCCCCTATTTTCTGTGAAGTTGTGAAGAGATGTGGACCACTACAATCTACAACTCTACTAACAAACCATCACTCTAACTATCAAAGGTAATGAGTTCTGTTTCAATAGTGATGTGATAAAAGCATGTTTCAAAATTCCTGATAATAATGTAACTTCACCATACAATGACACTGATATTATCAATATGCTTTAATTCCATGCATTATGCACTTCCCACTACTAAACTAAGTGATATTAGAAGATTAGGTCTTAGGAAGGAATGGAGTTTTCATGTGTGATGTTGTGACTAAAGTTTTCTCTGGAAAAATCAGTAATTTTGATTTTGTGAACATTTCCATGCTTAACATGATATACATGCTAGTTACAGATAAATTTTACAATTTTGGTGACCTTGTCTTGTATGAGTTAGGTTTTAAACTAGGTGAGTTAGCCAAAAGGGGAAAGAATGTATATTATGCTAGATTTTTCATGCTATTGGCTAACCATCTTTGTCAAAAGATATACTTGAGAACCCAAACAACAAATTGGCTTGTTGGGTTCAGGAGAGAAGAATCATTGCAGATTTGAACAGAGCCAACCATCATAGGGATGTGCCAATGTTCTACTTTCCTGTAATGCAGACACCTCAGGTAAGTGAGGTAAGTTCATCCATACCCTAACTATTCCAATCTTCTCAATTTCTTTGAGTTCAGGAGTAGCTATGGCAACTGTGACAATGACCAAACAGTTGCCTACCAAAGCTGCCAAAACAACTGTAATTTCTAAATCCAAGTCAAGAAAACCCCCTCTGGTATCTCTCAAAAGGTAGCAGTTGAAAAATCCACCAAAGCCAAAGAGGGGAGTGTGAAGGAGGGTCAGTTAGGTGAGGGAAGGGGTGAACATCAAATAAACCCCAATGATAAGGTTGGAGAGTTGAGTGAATCCCAGCCTAGCCACACTGCAATTTCCCAACAAACTGCAGTGCTTAAAAAGGACAAAAGCTCACTTCTAGCTACATCCTCCCAAAAGGATGTGGCTATTGAACAAAGCTCTCAGCCAAGAGCACAGGCCAAAAGGGTTAGGGACACAAGCTCACCCCAAACTTACACAAGAAAGAAGAAATCCAAAACCACTTGGGATGCACAGGGCACACACACAGTGCAAACTGGTGCTAAAGACACAGTCCCAGCACTTTCTCAAATTCAGTTTGATGTGGCTCCAATAAATGTGGAGTCACAGCCAAAATCTCTTATAATAGAAGCCTCTGAAACACCATACTCACCAACAAACTCTCTGGAAGTGGATATGATAAACACTTCAATTCCTGATTCCCCTTCTTTAACTCTGTTGGGGAAGCCAAAATCTAGTGCAAGTGAGCATCATCTTTTAGATGATTTGTTGGCTCACTTGCTAATTATTTCAGATACTATTGTGACATCTGTGTCTCAAATAACTTCAATCAACACAGAGTCAACAATAGTTTCTCTTCCCACCTCATTCATTCCTACTCTCTCGATGGATATTGCTCATCCGTCGAGTAGTGATTGTATCTCGATGGATAAGCTTAACAGCAGTTATCCGTCAGATAGCTTTACCACTCACCCGATGGATATCACTTATCCGTCGAGTGTCTCTGTACAACTTCAAATATCAATAGATATAGCACTAGTATTGTCACACATAATTGGAATTTTTTGTAACATTGGGTCATAGTCCATTAGTTGATTTCTAATCCAAAGCACTTGAGCACAGCAACTTCCAGCAGCTATGTATTCAGCCTCAGTTGCGGAAGTTGACATAAATTGTTGTTTCTTGCTGTAACGGGATACAATTCTTTGCCCAAGAAACTAACAGCTTCCACTAGTATTCTTTATGTCAATCCTGCATCCAGAAAAATCTGCATCTGTGTATCCAACAGCTTCAAAACTAGTCCTCTTAGGATACCATAATCCCAAGTTTGGAGTCCCCTTCAAGTATCTAAAAATTCTCTTTACAGCCATCAAATATGACTATTTTGGATTAGCTTGAAATCTTGCACACAGACATGTTGCAAACATGATGTCTGGTCTACTTGTAGTTAAGTAAAGCAATGATCCAATCATTCCTCTATAGCTTGAAATATCTACACTCTTGCCCAATTTATCTTCATCCAACTTTGTTGCTGTAGACATAGGTGTAGATGCAGGTGAACAATCAATCATGCCAAACTTTTTCAATAAATCTTTGATATACTTAGTTTGGCTGATGAAGATTCCATCACTTCTTTGACTGACTTGAAGTCTAAGAAAGTAACTTAATTCCCCCATCATACTCATTTCATATTCACTCTGCATAAGCTTAGAAAATCTTTGGCAAAGCTTTTCATTAGTAGAACCAAAGATAATATCATCCACATAGATCTGTACTAGGATCATATCATCACCATGCTTCTTGTAGAAGAGAGTTTTGTCAATGGTACCTCTAGTGAATCCATGCTTAATCAAAAATTCTGACAGTGTGTAATACGAAGCTTTAGGTGTTTGTTTGAGTCCATAGAGAGCCTTGAGGAGCTTGTATACAAAATTTGGAAATTCTGGATCTTCAAAGCTAGGTGGCTGTTACACATAAACCTCTTCTTCTAGCTCACCATTGAGGAATGCACTCTTCACATCCATTTGATATACCTTGAAATTTGAATGTGCAGCAAATGCCAAAAAAATTCCTTATTGCTTCAAGTCTTGCAACTGGAGCAAAAGTTTCATCATAATCAATTCCTTCCTCCTATAAGTAGCCTTTTGCAACCAGCCTTGCTTTGTTTCTAGCAACAATTCCATTTGCATCCATCTTGTTCCCAAACACCCATTTTGTTCCAATTATGCTTATGTTCTTTGGTGTAGAAACCAATTTTCAAACTTTATTTCTTTTAAACTGATTTAGCTCTTCTTGCATTACAGATATCCAATCAGGATCAGGAAGGGCTTCTTCAGTTTTTTTGGCTCAACTTGTGACAGAAAATATGCATGAAGGCATTTATTTGCAGTTGCACTTCTAGTCCTCACTCCAGCAGTTGGATCACCAATAATTGCTTCTCTAGTGTGAATTATATCCCACTTCCCTGTGTGAGTTTGTTGACTTGTATTTTCTGCTTCTTCTTCATCACTGGCATGACTTCCAGATTTTTCTCCTCTTTCTCCCCCTGAGTTTGTTCTATCAAATTCAGGTGTCTGAGATGAGCTTCTATTCTCATGATTCACTTGCTTAGTAGACTCTTATTCAATCCTGTGATTTATGTTAATTTCAGCTTTATCATCAGAATCACTATCAATGTTGAGATTTTCAAACATAAGGGTTTCAGCTTCATCTTCATCAAGGCATTCCAAGCTTGGAGACTTATCATCATAAAAAGCAACATCTTTGTGCTCCATAATTTTCTTCTGTTCAATCACATAGACTTTATATGCAGTTCTTTCCAATGAATATCCCAGAAAAATTACCTCAAAAACTTTAGAGTCAAATTTTCCCACATATTCAGAGTTGTCCTTCAACACATAGCACTTGCTTCCAAACACATGAAGATGCTTCACAGTAGGCTTTCTTTTAGACAAGATTGAGTAAGGTGACTTGCCAAGATTTTTTTTAATGAGATATCTATTTTGAGTATAGCATGCACTTTTCACAGCTTCTTCCCAAAAACTAGTTGGCAATTTTGCATCTTGCAGCATTGTTCTAGCAGCCTCTACTAGTGTTCTATTCTTTCTCTCAACTACCCCATTTTGCTAAGGTGTTCTAGCAGCTGAGAATTCTTGAAGAATGCCCTTATTTTTGCAGAATTCAGTTAAGGTTGCATTCCTGAATTCTGTTCCATTATCACTCATCAACCTTTTCACACAGTTCTGATCTTCAGTCTGCTTCTCAATCTTCTTGATGTGTTCAATTATGATGTATGGAGTTTCATCTTTAGAATGCATAAATTCTACCCATGTATAACTTGAGTAGTCATCCACCATCACAAGTGCATATCTTTTTTCTTGAAATTGATTGGACATTAACTGGTCCGAATAAGCCCATATGAATAAGTTGCAAAGGTGCACTTATAGAATTCACAGTTTTACTCTTGTGACTTGATCTTTTCATTTTCCCTTTTTGACAAGCATCACATACTTCATCTTGAGCAAACTCTAGGCATGTCTTTCACTAACTCCATTTTGACCAGAGTGTTAATTGCCTTGAAATTCAAGTGAGACAACTTCTTATTCCATAGCTTGCTTTGTTCAACAGTTGCCTTCGTGTAGAAGCAACATATTCCTTCCTTATTTACCTCTTCATGTAGTCTTGCTTCAAAATGAATAAGTGTTGTTCTACAGCCTCAAAATCTTTGGAACAACTTGTAGAGGCCACTAAATCGATATCTTCAGACGGCGCAATGACTTCAGTTGTGTAGCGACAGGAAGAACAAAGCTGTCAGCATTTCTCATTGCGGTAACTGTCTCCTTTATTCATACTATGCAATTTCATTAGCATATATTTTATTTTATGCATATTATGTAGATGTCTTGAACATTTTATGTTTTTTCGATGTTTTGAATATTATTCATGACACAATAATATCGTTCTCTTACGATTTAATATATTGTGTCTGGCCAGAAGATTTGTGGCTGACATGAGGGTTAAAAATCCAGAGGTGTGCAACCCCTTTGATGGTTCTAATAACGCTAAAAATTTTTATGAAAGGCTACGACGACCACTTGATGTTCCTCGCTTTAGATCATTGCGCTGTGAAATCTGTGTCGGGAGAGTTGTAGGCTCTAGCACTTCTGCTGAGCAAAGATTGAATGCTGAACAAAATTCCAAGCAGATCTGTATTCCTTTGGCAGGAAAAGATTCTTCAATTAAGCACAGAGCAGCAGGAGGTATATGTGCTTCTTTTTTATATATATGAACTTCTTGTCCGAGAATATCCGGGTTTTGGGTTTGTCTTAACATAGTACCATCGTAATTCAACCCTCTCACCCTCTTATATTTTGTTTAATTTAAATATATTGTTATTGGTAGCGGTCTTGGGTTCGAGCCCGGCCACCCTCTTAAATTTTGTTTAATTTAAATATTGGTATAGATATAAAGAAAGGCCTAGATGCGTGACAATCCATAGAGGGAGATAGAGCTCTGTAGAGAATCATTATTAAAATCACTCTTTCCAAAATTATTCAACTGTGAAATCAAATTTAAAATCAATATATTTTTTCCAATCTTAATTGTTAAACGTTTTATTATATATTCAAATATACATTATTATTCTACATTAGTAACGAATTTTATGAAATTTCATAATAGAATTAAGTGCTCTATATAATTCTTTGGAGAAGAGGGTTTACTCTCCAAGAAAAGCCTAGATAAATATATAGGTCTATTTATACTTGTGCGTGGAAACTTTGACTACTGAACACTTCTATCATTTTCAGTATTATGTTCTTTTTTCTCATTTTCGGTTTCTTTTCCTTCTAAAATTTTTTATATAGGTCCCTACATCGCAGGAGACTCAAATAAAGTTAGTACAGAAGTCATCATCTTGAATGACAGTGATGAGGACAGAGTGATCGAATTAACCCCTTCACCGGAAGAATTAGACAAGGGTAAAAGTGTCATCATTGAAGTTGAAGATGATGGTTAGACTTCTCATTTTCTTTCTCTAACAATTCTTTTATCTAAATGGTTTCTAGTTAAAAGTCTACTTACTACCTAAGAACCCTACCCTGCAGGAGAATCTAATAAAGCTAGTATTGAAGTCATCATCTTGGATGACAGTGATGATGACGGAGTGATCGAATTAACCCCTTCACTGGAACAGCTGACAACTAATACTTTTCGACAAGCAGAAAAACAGCCTTGTTTAGACAAGGGTAAAACTATCATCATTGACATTGAAGATAATGGTTAGACTTCCAATTTTCTTTCTCTAATAATATTCTTTATCTAAATATGGTTTGCAGTTCAAAGTCTCCTTACTTTTTGCAGGTGAAGAATTCGACAGACAACCTAAGGAGATCAGAAAAGCAATTGGTCAGACTTCTGGTATTGTTAAGCCTTCACGAAAATTAAAGAGAGGTCGTCCCTATGGCCAAGCTCTCCTTGATGATCTTAATGCTAGAATCGCAAGTACAGCAAACACCCTGCAGAATCAGCAGCAGCAGAGGGGAAATATCTCTAGTAGCGGTAATTTGGTATGAGCCTTTAATTATTATTTTTATAGATTACAGAGTTCTTTTTATGATTGTTTATTTTGTTATGCCACTATGTTACTTATTTGATATTCTCCAATCTTGTCTTTACATCTTACTGTCACAACAATAATTGGATAGCTAGTGACAACAATATTAATTTATTGCTCTATATTGTTTTATGATCTTTCTCTCAGCCTCTACATCCCTGGAACAGAAGGGAATCAGAAGGTGCAAAATGATGCTATATCTGTTGAGAGTAACAGAAAGAGGAAACGCAGTGTTGATACATTGGATAACAAAATAAGCTTTTCATCACTGAAATCCCTGAGGCAGAAGGAAATGAGCAAGTTCCTTAAGAAGCCCTTTACTTTATGTAAAATCATAGATTTAGAATCAGCACACACTGATGGTAGCACCAGAGAAATGACAACTGCTTACACTACAAGGAAAACAAGCTTCAACAACGGTTTATGTCCGTTGTCTGATACCCTATTTTTCCGTTGACTATTGAGCCGTCGTCTGTTAGTTGGATCAGACAACGGCTAAAAAACATTGTCTGAGATTATACAGACAATGATTATGGATTAAGCCCGTTGTATTACATCCAGAAAAGACAACGTTTTTTACTTGTTTTCGTCATAAAAAGCGACATTACTCGAGGGTTCTCACAAACTCAGAAAACCGTTGTGTAAGGTATAACATTAAAACCAATCCTACAACACTTATTGTTGTATAAATGTTGTTGTGTATTCAGATAGACAACAAAAATGAAATTGAGCTCGTAGAACTCTTGTAATAAATTTCTACACACAACAGTTTTGGATTTTAATGTATAGCATGATCAGATACATACAACTATTTATTTGTCCAAACGTATTGCATGAATACCTTTGATACATTATCTTAATATTATATAGACAATGGTTTACTAGTGTTGTGAGAGTTAATTTTGCACCAGAGTTTTGTGTTCGAAAGCATTGTTTTAGTATTAAAAACATGATATTTTAATGAAGCTTGGTTGTTAAAAGCGTTGTCTTACACAAAATATAACAAGTAATCAAATGAAATTAACTTTGCAAATCTAAACAAAAGTTCTAAAGTTAATCCATGATCGAAAATCACAGCAACATAGTTATACAAAAGCTAAAAGCATATTGATATCACTGCCTTCATGAGTCTAAGATTTCTACTACAAATTAAAGAAAATATACAGTCTACAAGGATTTTCAGCTTCTCTTCACGTCTTCCGCAAGAGCTATTTGTCCTTGCAATATCATTACAGCATGTGATAGGCAATTTCCCAATCTGGAGAAAACAATCTTCAAAATAAATCGACAACATAATTACATAATTACATAATTACATAATTACAACATAATTACATACAACATAATTACATAGAAAATCATTTATCCTTGTGACAAACTTTTGGATGTGATTGACCTAAATGTACACTAGATACTGTTAGATATCATAAAGGGATGTACACTAGATTTTTTTAAATAAGAAAGAGTAATTTGAGAGAGATTTAAAATCTATAAGTTTTAAGAAAAATAGAACTTGGCACCTGGTTTTTTCTGTACATGTGGATGGTAGCAACTCTGCTGGTCAGGACTATCAACAGATCACCTGCTGAATTTATCCCTTTCCCCTCTCACCTGCATTATATGACTATCAACACACTTTTTAATAAAAGATATTCAACCTAGTTAACTAGAACAAATTTTATCTTGTGTAAGGTTAGAAACATACCTAGTTTAGCATGTTAAGGACAGTTTCTCAAGTGAAAACATAATATTTGTGCTGAAAATTGAACTCATATTTGCAATTTTGTGTGGACAGAAGGAAGGCAGGCATACAGGAAGAAGTGTTCATGACTACATTGGCTAGATCTGGTCGTTGTTCAAGTGCACTGACAAACTTTCGTGAAATGATATTGAGCATCTTCTTGAACTGGGATATGTATCTTCTGTATAGAGCAAAGCCTGCCATCTGGGCAAGGAAACATAATATTAAATTTGATACTACTTTAGCAATTGTATATAATGATAAGAATTTCTTGATCATAACATTAAATTTTTATATTCAATATCAGATAGCTATACAAAATGGCCTAGCTTAATATTACAAGCAAGAAGAATGTACAGAAGGTATGTGTCACCTGGACAATGTCAACAGTAAGCTCATCGCATTGAGCTGGAATCAGAAATTCAGACAACGAAAAGGAAAGCCCTGACTAAATATAAAACATAATCCCCCAGCTCCAAAAACCCCGGATAAAGAAAAAGACAATAATATGGCTATTTGAAAAAATGACATAATATGGTAGCTTGAAAGCTCTTCATCTTTTAGCACAAAAAGCTTAGTGGAACCCTCCGATGCACATTATTAATCAGATTTTAGATGGGGAAAAACAAATAATATTAAAGTAAAAAGTAAGGAAGCATACTGTGCCTACTAGTGCATAAGCCACAACTAATGGAGGCGAAGCAAGATAATTGGCTCTTGTTAGTGGGTGAACACGTCCTTCGAAGTTTCTATTTTCGGAAAGATCAGCTGCAACTACAATGTCCGGAAAACATACATATACAGAGTATAGGTGTACAGCGATTATTGTCTGGTCCACAAAAATGAAAGAAAAGAAGGTAAATCAAGACAGCTAACAACACACAACTGTTGCCTTCATTCAGGACAATGTATAATACTTTTTCCCTGTTTAAAAGGGTAACTTATATTTAAAATACAGGTTGTATTATCTTCTAATTCATCCATAGTAACATAATCAATCTTGATGTGAAATAAAAAATGATACTCCCTTGTAAAAAGATGATAAAATCTTAAATTCCGTATGTTTTCATAAATATAGCCTCTTGACCACAATATAAGATACAATACAAGTGATGATTTCACCATGGGGTGATATGAAAATTGTTTTAATAATCAAAATCTTAAGACCAATATACCAGTGGAACAGAGCAGTGGGAGGCAAAATATTGATGGAAAGCACCCTGACATTTCTTAATTTTAGTGGAAGCATTGAATGAAATATCAGAAAAAAGAAGACAATACCATTGTCTGTAATTGCAGCAGTAACTGATTCATGAAGGTCCCCAGAGTTTCCTATGCATGTCGTACAACCATACCCAACAATGTTGAAGCTGTGCTGGTTCAAGTACTCTTACAGGCCACTAAAACACGGAAAGGTAAACAATTCAAAGCTGGGAATTTATTATCAGTCAGAAATACACTCTTTTACAAAATAGTTGTAATACCTTTGAAGCATGTACTTGGTAACAACTCCAGACCCTGGTGCAAGACTTGTTTTCACCCATGGCTTAACCTGTTTGCAGATACAATTTATATGAATATTACAAGGCAGACTATTTGAAACAAGTACTCTTGCAGTTCTTAGCTGATCACATATTTGCATTTCATGTAGAATGGTGGGAATCCTAAAATCATTACACAGTCCAGATGGATAATACCTTATACAGAGATGTTATGGAAACTATCATATAGCATTCAAGCAAGTCATAACAGACACACCCACAAAACTGCTACTGGGAGAAGAAAAAATCACTTACATCTTAAATCACACAGAAACAAACCTACACAAATCATCAAAACACTCAATTTTTTTCTTGAGCTTCAATTTTCCCCTCCACATCCCCTTTACTTACTTGTACGCACAAAATAAGAACTAAAATCAGCACAAAATAAGAACTAAAATGAGAGAGAGAGTTAGACAGAGAGACACAGAGAGAGAGAGAGTGTGTGATACCTCAAAATTAAAGACAAGCACCTTCCATTGAATCCACAAATAAGCCCTAAAGCCTTAGTTTTGAACACGAACTAAAACCCCAAATTGAAGTCGAATTGAAACCCTAAACGGAACCATACTCCATTAAAGAAACATACAAATCAATCAAAGGAGGGGGATTGAGAGGGTTATGAAGTTAATTCGTCATTCAGATTGTAATTAGTGTTTGAAATAGAGGTGGATTGAGAGGGTTAGGAGAGAGAGAGAGAGAGAGAGAGAGAGAGAGAGAGAGAGATTTAGATTTGTGTACTTTGGTGTTTTATGTTTACAGAGAAGGAGATGAAATGGGGTATGGGAGGGGGGGAGGGGGAAGCGGGTATTGAAAAGAAAAGAAGGGGGAAATGAAAAGTTGAAGGGGGGAGGGGGAAGCGGGTATTTAAAATAATATAAAATAAATTTGAATTTTTTTAATATTTTAATATGACAAAAGCTAATATATTTTTATATTCGTTGTCGAGAAGGGTACTTTTACCGGATTTTTCTAATTCTGACATGCAAAATGAATTTCAAATTTTTTAATAATTTTTTCATATGACTAAAACTGATATATCCTAACATCTGTACGGTTGGATCGTCAAAAAAATCATTTTAAAAATTAATCTTGTAAATCGGGAACGAGTGTCGTTATCGGGAGGGTTACTTTTACCAGATTTTTCTAATCCTGACATGCAAAATGAATTTCAAATTTTTTAATAATTTTTTCATATGACTAAAATTGATATATTTTTAACATCCGTACGGTTGAATCGTCGAAAAATCATTTTAAAAATTAATCGTGTAAATCGGGAACGAGTCTCGTTGTCGGGAGGGGTACTTTTACCAGATTTTTCTAATCCTGACATGCAAAATGAATTTCAAATTTTTTAATAATTTTTTCATATGACTAAAATTGATATATTTTTAACATCCGTACGGTTGGATCGTCGAAAAATCATTTTAAAAATTAATCGTGTAAATCGGGAACGAGTCTCGTTGTCGGGAGGGGTACTTTTACCAGATTTTTCTAATCCTGACATGCAAAATGAATTTCAAATTTTTTAATAATTTTTTCTTATGACTAAAATCGATATATCTTAACATCCGTACGGTTGGATCGTCGAAAAATCATTTTAAAAAATTAATCATGTAAATCGGGAACGAGTCTCGTTGTCGGGAGGGGTACTTTTACCAGATTTTTCTAATCCTGACATGCAAAATGAATTTCAAATTTTATAATAATTTGTTCTTATGACTAAAATTGATATATCTTAACATCCGTACGGTTGGATCATCGAAAAATCATTTTAAAAAATTAATCCTATAAATCGGGAACGAGTCTCGTTGTCGGGAGGGGTACTTTTACCAGATTTTTCTAATCCTGACATGCAAAATGAATTTCAAATTTTTTAATAATTTTTTCTTATGACTAAAATCGATATATCTTAACATCCGTACGGTTGGATTGTCGAAAAATCATTTTAAAAAATTAATCCTGTAAATCGGGAACGAGTCTCGTTGTCGGGAGGGGTACTTTTACCAGATTTTTCTAATCCTGACATGCAAAATGAATTTCAATTTTTTTAATAATTTGTTCTTATGACTAAAATCGATATATCTTAACATCCGCATGGTTGGATCGTCCAAAAATCATTTTAAAAAATTAATCCTGTAAATCGGGAACGGGTCTCGTTGTCGGGAGGGATACTTTTACCAGATTTTTCTAATCCTGACATGCAAAATGAATTTCAAATTTTTTAATAATTTTTTCTTATGACTAAAATCGATATATCTTAACATCCGTACGGTTGGATCGTCGAAAAATTATTTTAAAAAATTAATCCTGTAAATCGATATATCGTGAAGGATATCGATATATCGATTAGCACACATATGATACGCCGAATAATATTATAACGAGTTATATCTGAAAAGTAGCACTATTAACATTCGTATATAATGTCAACTAAATCCGGATATCGTTACCATGACTTATATCTGTAAGTTAGTATATAGATTATGTGCTGCTTTACGTTGTTATGAGTAATATTCGTAAGTTAACGCCATTAACGTCTGTATGAAGTCTACAAAACCAACAAATAGATATTACGAGTTATATTTTTAACTTAATCTACATGTTATGTCCTCATCAATGTGATAATCTAGTTGACGCTATTAATATTCGTGTAACGTCTAATCCGAATAGTTAAAAGAATTCAAAAAATCTATGAAAAAGATGATTTCAAATCTTAATAAATAAAAATTAATTTGGTGTAAGTTATTGGTTACTCATATAAATTAATAAACGGTGGCATATAATTATTCCGAAAAAAATTTAAAAACTAGTAAAAGTATAGACAACGGTTTTTTCTAAAATCATGTTGTGGTAAGTTACTTTACATAAGTGTTTTTTCGGAAATACCGTTGTTGGAATTCTACAACGGTTTTTTCTTTAAGATTGTTTTAGTATTATAAATTTTACAACAGATTATAAATATCGATAACGGTTGTCTGAATGTTACAAGTGTTTTATATTAAAAATACTTGTATAAGGTAGATTAATACAACGTGCTTTTTCGAAAAACACTTGTGTGAATTGAACAATTAACAATGTAAATTTGAAGTGTAATTATTAGGTATATTTATAGGTTAGCACACATATGATACGCTGAATAATATTATAACGAGTTATATCTGAAAAGTAGCACTATTAACATTCGTAGATAATGTCAACTAAATCCTAATATCGTTATTATGACTTATATCTGTAAGTTAGTATTTAGATTATGTGCTGCTTTATGTTATTATGAGTAATATTCGTAAGTTAACGCTATTAACGTCCGTACGAAGTCCACAAAACCAATAAATAGATATTATGAGTTACATTTTTAACTTAATCTACACGTTATGTCCTCATCAATGTGATTATCTGTTGACGCTATTAATATTCGTCTAACGTATAATACTAATAGGTAAAAGAATTCAAAATTCTATGAAAAAGGTGATTTCAAATCTTAATAAACACAAATTAATTTGGTGTAAGTTATTGGTTACTCGTATAAATTAATAAACGGTGGCATATAATTATTCCGAAAAAAAAATAAAAACTAGTAAAAGTATAAACAACGGTTTTTTCTAAAATCTTGTTGTAGTAAGTTACTTTACATAAGCGTTTTTAGGAAATACCGTTGTTGGAATTCTACAACGATTTTTTCTTTAAGATTGTTGCAGAATTATAAATTTTACAACAGATTATAAATATCGATAACAGTTGTCTGACTGTTACAAGTGTTTTATTTTAAAAAAAACTTGTATAAGGTAGATTAATACAACGTGTTTTGTCGAAAAACACTTGTTTGAATTGAACAATTAACAATATAAATTTGAAGTACTTGTGATTATTTTTTTTGTTAATTATAAAGTATATAATTAAACTATTTTGAAATATAAAATTTAAATATTTAATCTGGATGAAAGTGGATTTAATTAGAATTTGTAGTTTTAAAAAAATTTAAAATTAATTGTTTGGAATTGTTTTTTAAATTGTTTACTATTTTTACTGTAATAAATCAGACAACGGTTTATTTGAACATTTTGTTATGCAACATGTTTTTAAATTTGGTAAGAAAGACAACAATTTTAAGAATTTGACCATTGTCTGATATAGGTAGTATACAATATAGGTAAAACACTTGTCTATGAGGTATCATTTAGACAACACCTAATTTGTACATTGTCCGATTCAAGCTTAAATAACCAATAGAAAAAACACTTGTCTCATTTCCACAACTGTTAAACTAGACGTTATCTCAATCATTTTCAGACAATGCATTCTAAAACTCGTTGTGCAAACTTACTCATTTGCACAACATTACTTTAGAAAGGATTGTCTGTCTTCATCAACTAGACAATGGATTTTAAAGCGTTGTATTAATGCTAAAGCCTTCCCATTCGCACAACACCTTGATTTCGAAAATACTTGTCTGATTTGTTTTACTAGACAACATTTTTTAATTGCTTGTAGTAATCAACGTCAGACAACACCAGTTTTTTGGTTACAGAAAAACCGTTGTATGAAAAATTCGGGCAACACTTTTTTGGTCGAGTGTTGTCTGATCGGTGTTGTCTGATTGCGTTTTTCTTGTAGTGTTATGCTTAGCATGGAAAAACTGCCTCTCGACGGAAAGGTACGAAGTTGGACTGATTCGGAAACATAAAATTTCTAAACTTTCACTTGATATAGCTAACATTACTCTATATAAATAACTTGGTACACCAAATGCAGGTTCCATCCCTAGAAAGTATACAAAAGCTGCTGGTGAGTCATCCCGCCCTCAGGAAGACCAGTACAAAGGACCAGGTAGTCATATCAATGAAGTGTGCATTCTGAGCCGAAACCCTGCGGATTTCAGTGAAGCTGGTCCTGAAAACATCTTCATGAGATGTGAAAACATGTAGATGGATATCAGCATTAGCCGTTCTAGAGCACAGCTGTAACTGCAAAAAATGATCAGGTGCTACCGTGCTAGTTAATTAGCTACATGAAGATCACAGTTCTTTCCATCTCTTTTTATTTTTACTGATTTACATTTAATGCAACATTTTGGATTGAACATGGTTTTCTTCTTATATCATAGATTATACTATCAGAAATGCTTCATCATTATTTTACATATACTTGTGGACATGTATATACTTGTGGACATGTTTGCAAATCTTTACTTGGGCAGATTTACGAGTAAAATTTTGTATTTATACGAAGAGTGTGGTCAAATGGCCCAAAGAATTAGCAGATGCAATGCAACTTAAAAAGTTTTATATTTTTAGGGTTGATGAGCATAGGTTTGATTGAGTTTTTGTAAAGAAATGTCTTCATTTTTGTTAAATGGATTTTTTTAAAGATTTTACCCCTTGCTCAGTAATTTTAAAAAGGATGGAAAAAAGTAAAAGGTAAAGAAAATAGTTTCACTTTCATTCTTAATCGTCCAGTGTTTTTAAATGGAGCTAAATCAAGTGGTCATGAATGTAAATTTTACATAATTTACCTCTAAAACTTTCAACCCATTTTTTGAATAAAAGTACTTTGGCTCCTTATCACTTACTCCTTCCCTAATAAAAATTTGGGAGCAAGGCCTTAAACTTTGTGCGGGGATATAAATATTTTAAAAAAATCCTTTAAATTTTGAAGATGCAACCGATTAAAAGTTATCTTGAAATTTTATAATCTTGGTAAGAATCGTATCAAATATAAACATCCAAAGGAACGATGTGATACAATATATAACATTTAATTTATGTCATTTTCATCTGTTTTAAATATTTAGTTTACTAAAAATCAATAATTTGGATGACTAGAATGTGAATCATAAAACGAGATATTTTGATCAATTTATAAGGAACTTTCTTTACCATTCAAAATTGTTGTCGTAAGTGAATTGAGTTTTTCTATTATCAAACACAATTCAAACTTTTTTTAATATCGACGTGAGACAAACCTGATAAACTTGCCGAACACAATTAACGATTTGAAAGTGAGTCAAGATCGACTTCTTCAATATATACTATTTTGAATCGAACTGAGTTTCGTTTAAATTTCATAGGAAAATATACAAATCTTTTCATTTTTTAAATTGTTTCAAACTTATTGTAAACAAAAATTGCTTCGACCTTATAGGGATTAAGTCAAAGTTGCCCAATATTAAAAATCATCGGTTAGTCATTAATTTAAGACAGGATAGAGGATGATATGCACATAGTTTACATTTCAACTTTCGTATTTCATATTTTTATCATACAAATTTATGAATTCATGTATCTAGTATTACTTCTCGAATAGAGTTCGATCTGACCAAGTTTTGAGTCGAGTGTGATTCAATATTGAGTAAAATTCGTATGAAACTAATATAGCTTAACTTCTTTGATAGTTATGGGCCTAATTATGTTGTTCAAAATTAAATAAGTTGGGGATGGTTACTTATAATTTGGGCTGAACTTATCAGTAATCTCATAAGTAGCTAAAATGATTGTTTTATATATGTGACAATCTAGAATTCGAGGACAAGATTGAGAAGTCATGACACTACTTATAAATCAAACTCTACATAGTAAATGATATAATAATAACTCATAGCGCTTCAAATATTTAGTACAACATAAGTAATGAAATAAATTACAACTATCGACCAAAAATATAAATTTATTAAAATCCTTTTAAATTATAAAATTAGAAATTCGATTTGGAGCTGTCAAATAACACAGATGTATCTGAAATTAAAAGATTAAACAACCAAAAGTCTAAAAATCACTCTTCTCATAAGACCTTTTACCTGAGTTAGTTTAGAGAATCTAATGGTACACGGGACCGTTATAAACACTCTCACAAGTTGTGCGTTTAAATCTCTCCATCTTTTTAGGGTAATGATTTCTAGAACGAATGGTTATTTATAACATTTATATTTTTTTACCACTTAAAAGATAGGGTTAGAGGTGTTCACGGATTGATATGGTCCGGATTCTCGTTTTTCCGAACCGAACCAGTAAGAACGGTTTTTTAAAAATCAAAACCAAACCAAACCAGTTAAACGCCGAAACCAAACTAAACCAGACCATAAAATAATGGATTGGTTTGGTTTCGAACCACGGTTTAAAGATAATCATTTACTTTTGTTTTGTTTTTGTTAAATTTATAACGAAACGGTTATTTAAGTAAATGTAATATAAAATTTATTATATATCAGTATTATATATCAGTAATATATATTTAGTTTATATATGATTGTCATATACTTTAATTTAACTTATATAATACTAAGTATTTGAATTAGAGTATAACTATAATATATTAACAATTAACTCAGGTTTTAATTTAAAAAATATCTTGATGTTTTAATATGATATACACCCACACATACACAAAACCATAATTTATAATCTTAGCTTATAGGTATATACTATAATTTTTATATATTATTATATAGTAGTCCGGTTTGGTTTAAACGATTTTTTTTGTTGGAAAATGTAATAAAATCATTCATGCGTAAACAATTCGGTTAACTTAACAATTAAAAATGCTTTTAGCGATTTCAGTTTTTCTTCGTTCAGATTGTTGTGGTTTGATCCGGATTCACGGTTTGGCGGATTTTTTGAATACCCCTGGATAGGGTAGAGTCACATACCTTAAACTATATTAAAATCACATAATCCAACCTTTTCTTTTTCTTTTCTAAACCAAGCATGAGAGAGAGATAGAGAGAGAGGTTGTTGGGGAAAGAAAAGATAAGGCAAAGCTAGGTTAAAAGGGGCAGGGAAATCTCGCATTTTCCTAAATAAAAAATGATTATTTTCTTATATTTAATCAATGCTAAAAATACCTAAAAATTTACTATAAATTTATAAAATTGTTCAAAAATGGTACCGATTAATACAATTTTTATTTTTAAAATATAGAATACGAATTAAATTTTTCTCAACAATTTTAAAATTATTTATGAGCGAGTGGATTATTTCATACGTATTTTACAAGATAATACTCAATAATAGAAATAATGATGACAAAATTATTTTAAAAATATTAAATTACTAAAATAAATTTAACTATAATTTTTACAAAGTGTCTAGGGGTATTTTAAAAATTATAAAAAATTATTGATTTAAATATACTGCAATGATTTTGTAAAAAGTTTAAAGACAAATTTCACAAAATAAATCATTTAAAATCATATACTGATTATACTATCAAACATGCACATGTTAAATATCAATTACTTTTTCAAACATTAAATATCATCATTTATTATATTTTCTATTTATAATTATGCTTATAGATAGCTTTTCGCATTTACTAGTCTTATAAGAAAATCAAATTACTATCATATTTCATATTCACTTTATTTGAGAAATCACATAAACACTTATGGGTCACATAATTAGGTATTGGTACATTCTTTTTCATCATCATGTTTAACCATTTTTCAAAATTTAACAATATGATCACGAAACATTTATGACCTGACTAACCATTAAATACATGATCATAAGTGGCTTAGTAAGTTATTTAATTTTTGAAATAAATTATATTAAAAATAAATAATTTCACATAAATTGCATAAAAATAATTAATGCACACAAATTCACGGAAATATAACTCGCCAAAATTTCAGATATTACAATATCACTTGAAAAAACGCGAGTTTTTATTGCGCCGGAGCATAAACACAATTCAAATATGCGTTGTTATAAAAACGTAAGTTAAATTTGCATTTTCAAACACGAAAAACATTTTTTTTGAATTGTGGGAGAAAATGCAAAAAAAGAATTGTATTAAACAGATGCCCATTGAAAAATATTTAGTTTGAAAAAAATTATAAACGCATATAATAGTTATTTTATGTGTGAAAATAAAAAAAATCACAAATTATGATATTTCAAATTATTTTCTTTGAAATTATGAGATTAACATTTTATTTCTCACAAGATTATGAGTAGTGAGTTTCTTATAACCCTACTCAATTTGCAAAAAATCATATTAAAGTTCATAAAAATTTAAAAGTCGAATTTGAACTGAAATTTTAAAATGTGCAAGTAGTTATTCAAGTTATTTATGTTTCTTAAGATATAACTTAAACTCCGTGCGATTCACGGATTCTTTAATATTTATATATTTTAATTTATTTTATATAAATTTTATTAAAAATTTCATGTAAATAGTTAAATTTTAAAAAGTATTCATAAGAATATCATTTTTATATAAATGTATATAATTTCAAGATTATGTGAAATAGTATAATTATATATGATTTTAATTTAAACTATTAACTTTATTCTTAACATTACAAATAAATGCTTATTATGGTGTGATTCGAACATGACAAATATAACTTTTTTTGTTGGAGGGATTCGAACTTATTATGGTATGATTATGCATATTTTAGTATTGAATAATGTTTGTTGTTGGTGAGATTCGAACCTTGAAACTTATTTGTATCTCTATAAATAATAATTTAATATTTGTTGTTGGAAGGATGCAAACCTGTGAGTTTTAGTATTGCGTCATTTTAATATTTAGATTTAACGATTCTGATAATTTGATTAAAAAATCGATGGTCGTGAGATAGGATAACCAAAATGGAGGTTGAACCAAATTATACCTCATTACGGTTATTATAGTTTAGTATAGATTTGATAAAATCCATTATATATATGAGTAGTGCTAGAGTAGGTACCAAAATTTGGTCTCAAATGACGTGGCATTGGTGACTTGATAATTTGGGATAATGTGATTGGGGGAATTTATGTGAGTGTAGGGCCGGGGTACATAATTACTAATTAAGTTATAACAAATCAAACCATAATAAGTGGTATTTAAGAATCATTTTGGGTACCGATTTGGTACCTCTAGAATTATCGTATATATACTATGGCTTAACATGAATTTTATTTTTGAAGAATTGAATTTGAGACATCAAAGGTTAATAAAAGTTATTTATGTTCACATCTTCCACCACTACGCCACATATGAATTGTGTTATTATTTTAAAACTCCTTATCAACATCCACAAAAACATGATCTTTTTATTTTTTGATATTATTTTAAAATTACTTTATTCTAGTATTGGTGGAGCAATTCGAATCTTGACTTGATTAAATGGGGCTCGATTGTGTTCAAACTCGTTATCGAGTTCGATCACAAATTCAGACTTGATAAACCTCGAGTCGAGCTGAATTTTTTTGAACTCGACTCGGTGCGAACTCGTTTTTCTTAAAAAGAATGAAAAAAATATATTTATGTGTTTGTTAATTGGGTGTAGAACTGAAAATTTGAATAACCGGGTCGATTTCGGATCGGATTATTTTCGGATTATAATATATCTGGAGACCATTCAGATCAGATTGGATGTGATTCATTTTGCATCTAAATCTGATGAAAAATAAATAAAATTTGGATTAAAATCAGGAAAAATTCGATTCTGGTTAAATTCGCTTCGATTCGGATCAAAATTTATTCATTTTTTCAATTTATGGGATATAAAAATATCTTTTTATTAAATATAGTATTTTTAATAAAATATTTTATACTTTTACCAAACAATTATGATTAAATAATTATTTTATCATAAATATAAAATCGTTAAGTATGAATTTGATTTTTCGGGTCATATCCTTAGTATATTCTAAAATAGAAAACAACATCTATTATTTTTAATATTTTATTAGTTTATTTTAAATTTGGTCTCTACTCGGTATCTACAACTAATAAAGACATTAATGGAGGTTTTCAGGAAATAAATTTGATAACAAAATTTGTTGTTATAATCTTTACGGTTGTTGCTGGAAATTAATTAACTATCGCAATATTATTTCGGTTGTAGTTGGCCATCAACAAATTGTTGTATAGAAATTTTGGCTTTGAGGTGAGAGATGGTTGAGTGTTTGAGCTAAAAGGTTTGGTAGGTTGAGACTGACTGATTTGGATTTATAGGGTTTGTTGGTGTGGTCCTGAATTGTCTTCCTTATTTTTCCTCCTTCTTTCATCCCCTCTTTTTTTATCATCATCCTTCTTCTCATCCTTATTTTTATCCTTGCTGCAAGTTACTCTTGAAGATTGGCTTGGATTTGAGCCAGAAGGTTTTTGCTCATCATGCTTCTGCTCATCATCATCTTGTCATCTTTTAAATTAAAATGAGTGGTTGGCAACATGGTGTCAGAATTTAGTAGGTATTTGTCCAAGATCTTTATCATCTCCATATCCTCTTGCTTCTTGCTCCTTTTGTACTTTAGATCAGACTGCAGAGTCATGATCAGCCTTATATTTGATCTGACATGGTTTTTAGAAGCAATAAGATGTTTGCATTATTTGGTTGTTGGACAGATGTATGCCACCCCTTTGTTTAGATATAAATAGGCTTTAGGAAAAGTTATTATCTGTGCATTTTTGAGCTCTTTTAGCAGCTGGGTGTCCTCTAGAATAACTGGATTTACTCTTTTAATCATTACATCAGGCTCAGATGCTCTTAAAGTTTTAAGATTTGGAAGAGACACCTAGAGACATCTGTCCACACCACCATCATTGATATTCACAATAATTCTCTTCTCCAAGTAATTATCAATTTTCACAACCACTGCCCTAATAAAGTTGATGTTTTTGGCCAATGCTTTCTTGTAGGTGATGTAGTTATTTTGAAGAGACATCCTTAGTACTGCAAGAAGTTCACTGAATTCTTGATCTTGATTTGGTCCTTCTGCAGCCTTTAGAAGTCTTTCATTTCCAACATCATGAGAGATTTGAGCATGTGAATAACTTTGGCCAACCTGAATAGGCTCTTTAGATTTAGATTTACCAACATCCTTGGATTATTGAATCCTAGCTTCAATCTTCCCCTTAGTCTTAGTGACAGGCATGAGTAGGGGAGTTGGTAATTCTGGCCTTACATCTTCAAGTAGTGAGGGCAATGGTATTTTGAGCTTCCTCATGATGGCTCCCAAAGTAACAGAATTCTACATTTGGGAATGCTTATGAGAATCCACCAGGATTTTGATGTCTGTCTTTTGACTCTGCACTAAGGATGTAAGAGCTTGTACTTGTACACTCAATGAGTCATTGAAAGATTGGAGAGAAGAAACTTGTTGTTGCAATTTTTGAACTTGCAGTGTGGATGAAGATTGAGATGTGGAGGAAATAGAAACCCTAAAAGTGTCCTGCACAGCCTTTCAAATTTCATCCATGAGCAGGGATGAAGGAGTGTATCTGCTAGAGTGTATTTGATCCAGCTTCAGTCTTGTATTATTAGAATGAATGATATGATTTTGAACTTGTTCATTCAGGGCCACAAATGAGGTCTTGAGATTCTTGACATGTGTTTCCATTCCACTCAGATCATACCTTGCATCTGGTCAGCAAAGTTTATGAATTTATTTTTTGATCTCAGTTTGAGAAGGAATGATTTGATCCATCTTTTCCCTCACCATCTTCATTATTTTATATTGATGTCCAGTCAGTGTAATTTGAAGTGCTTTTCCAAAATTATGGAAAGCCTTGATTGAGCCTTATATACATCATTGATGGCATCATACACTTTCTGAGGAGTTAGAGATCTAGCATTGCTTCCCAGAAGAGTGATATACTCATCCCTAAACTGAGCTAGCATAGCATCCATTTCAATATAAAATTCTTTATCTAGCCAAGCATCACAGTTTGTATCCTGACTAGCTTCATCAACAATTTTAGCTTGATTATCTTCGACATATGTCTGGTAGGCGAGCATGATAGCTTGGTAGTCCTGATTTGACATGTTGGATGTGAGCAGCTGTTGTGAGATTTGTGCAAGGCCTCTAATCTGGTCAACTATAAGATATTTAATGGTTGAAGGTTGATCTTCAGTTTTTTGGAGACACTAAGAGATGAGATGTGGTTGTTGAGGTTGAGATGTTGAAGGTTGATTTGTTGGGTGAGAAGGTGACAATATAACAGATTCACCTGTGATAGGAGTCACAGTTTGACTCACAGTAGGTACTGTGGTTATGAAAGTGTATTGTCCTCCACTTGAAGTGGGAACCACCATTTGAATTGGAGGGGATTTGATTGGGTTACTGTCATGTACACCAATCTCAAACCTTTGTGTCCCTTTCAGAACACTATCACTTGAATGTGATATACTTGCCTCCTAGCATCAATTGCCAATGTAATTTCTGTTAGTGTTTTGAGGGGAGTTGTTCCTGGAACAGGAACCTCCAATTGAATTGGAGAGGATTTAGATAGCTCCCCCTCGGAGTACTACCCTCAAACCTAACAGCCTGTGAAGGCTGATTTGCACATGAAGTTGCATTTGTTATCACCATGGGGTCTTCAGTAAAAACTGATGAATCCCCATATTTGTGATGGTGTCATCAAGGTCTACCCAGCTAGTAGCCTCTCACCATCTAAGTTTGGTGTCTGGGTGGTGAGCAAGGTTTCTTAAACCATGTCACTTGAGTGAGTTTGTACCTTAGGAATGGATTCAAGTGCAGTATGTGAAGAAGAAATTTGAGAGATTAAGTGTTCTTGGTCAGTAGTGAGTGTTGGCAGCTCCCCTGAATGGATGAGGGAGCTCCAAGGAATGTGTTCTCCTTGTGTGTGCCATCCTTGTTTCTCCTTCCATACACTTCTATTTGATCAAGTGATGGTTGTGCAGACTCTTTACAGGGTGCATTTGGTAGAATGTTTTTTCAATAGATACACCCTATTGAGAGGATGCCTCTAGAGTCTGTTCAAGTCCCTTGTTTACAACTACATCCTCTTGAGAGAATGTAGAGGTGCCTTGAGTGGTCAACTCAGTTGTCTTTTGCTTCTTTGTTCTTTTGACCAGGGGTGACTCAGGTTGTGTTTGTTCCTCACCACTTTCATTTAATATATTAAGGGTTACCTATTTTCTCTTCTTTTTATTCACTTCACCCTTTTGAGAGGATTATGTTGTGCATATGTTGTGTACTTGATGATTACATAAACAAAACATCTAAGTAGATTTTTCTTAGTGAAATTTTATAGCACTCGACGGATAAGAATTACAGTCCCGACGGATAACTCATTATAGTCCCGACGGATGATTAACTTATTATCCATCAAGTGAGTAGCTTATGTAATAATAAGTCTGTAGCACAGTTATGTATGCACCTTTGTATAGAATCTGTAGTAGCATATAAGTCATGTTGACTTTAACTAGATATGCAGAATAGGTTGATTAATTGTACATAAATGATGTCTTGTAATCCTGCATAAGTGAAATAGAGTCAAGTGACAAAATAGCTACCGACGGATGATGAACAAAGCCATCGACGGATGATCAAATGACTATCAACGGATGTTTAATATAGCAGTCGACGGATGATCAATTAAACCATCAACGGATGTTCTGAAAGTCGACGGATGATCATATGAAGAATTCAAACAGCAGTTGAACAGTGAAAGCTGACACACAGCCGTCGAGATGTATACAAACACATTGTGGAAGCCATTAACTGGGTAATAGAGGACAAAAAGCAGCAAAGCTTAAGACTGATAGTTTTTATATTGGTTCAGTCTTTTTGACTTTGTAATCTTGGTATTATATAAACCAAGAGTGTAGCAAATAGAAAATTAACTGAGATAGCTGAGAAACACAAAAACAGAGAAATCTTTGTAAGCAAAATCATTAGCATTTCCTGTATTCTCAGTAGTTCCATTTGTAAGCAGCTGTGAGCATTCCTGTACACAGAGTCATCTCGATATATTATATATATCTCTGGTGGAATTGTTTAAATCCACCAGAAAGTTTTTAAAGACTCTTGTTTTTAATTACTTATGTTTTGATTCAATTAAGTTCTATTCCGTATTGTGCTAATCAAAACATTATATCTATATTCGAGTTGAACATTTTTATTTCGAGAAAAGGTTCAAGAATTCCATTCAACCCCTCTTCTGTAATTCTTGCTATATTGTTAAGGGACTAACAATGGTATCAGCAGTCTTAATCTACAAAGAGTTTAAAGATCAAAACAATTCAGCAAGATGAACAAGAAAGATGTTGGAGTCAAGATTCTTTTTCTTGATAAAGATAACTACTATCATTGGAAGGTAAAGCTGCATCTTTATATGCTTTCTCAAGATGAGGCCTATGTGGACTGCATAGAAAGAGGCCCTCATGTTCCAATGAGGAGCTGCAACAGGAAACGAGCCATCTGTTCCAAAGCCAAGGCATGAATGGTCTGATCCTGACATTGAACAAGTCAGGAAAGATAAAAAGGTCATGAACATTTTGTTCAATGGAGTTGATGCAGACATGTTTGATAACATTATCAACTGCAAACTGCCAAGGAAGTTTGGGACACAATACAGATAATTTGTGATGGCACTGAGCAAGTAAGAGAAAATAAAATGCAGCTCCTGATTCAGCAATATGAGCATTTTCACAATGAAGAAAGTGAGTCACTCACTGACATTTTAGTAGATTCCAAAACTACTAAATGCTCTCAAGTTGCATGGAAGAGTCTATCAGACTAAAGACTCCAATCTGAAATTTCTCAGATCTCTTCCAAAGGAATGGAAACCAATGACAGTCTCATTGAAAACTCACAAGATTATAAGGAGTTACTTTGGAGAGACTGTATGGCATTCTGAAGACCTATGAGCTTGAAATAGAGCAGGATGAAAGAATGGAGAGAGGAAAGAAGAAAGGAGGATCCATTGCACTAGTTGCTGATCTGGAAAAGGAGAAGGAAGTGAAAATGGAAGCTGAAGAATCAACTTCAAAGGTCTGTGAGAATAAGGGTAAGGGGCTTGTAGCAGAAAGTGAAGATTCATTGAGCCAAGATGACATGGAGGACATTGATGAGCACCTAGCAATTCTTTCCAGAAGATTTTCCAAGCTCAAGTTCAAAAAGAACTTTGGAGCAGCCAAGCCAAATAGAAACATGGTGGATAAGTCAAAATTCAAATGTTTCAATGTGGCTTGGCAGGGCATTTTAACAATGAGTGTAGAAAGTCAGATTCCAGTAAGAAAAGGTTTGAGTCTGTGGATTATAAGCAAAAATACTTTGATCTACTCAACAAAGGGAAAGGGCTTTTATTACACAAGAGAAATGACTGGGCAGCAGATGGTTTGGATTGAAGATGAAAATGTCAGCTATTTCAATCTAGCCCTAATGGCCAAGTCTGATGAAACAGAGATAAGTTCCTCAAGCAATCAGTTAATCACTACAACCTTGCACATTTATCTAAAGCTGAGTTTAATGATGCCAAAAATGACTTGTCTACAGAATTGTATCATTTGCGTGTTACACTTAAGTCTCTCACTAAAGAAAATGCTAAAATCAAGAAAACAACTGTTTTTAAGTGAGAGGAATAATGTGCTTGAGTCTCAGTTTGTTGAGTTTGAGAAACTAAAAATTGAGTGTAAGATTGCCAAGGAGTGAATAACTGAGTCCTTGAAAAAGGAAGAAATTTTGAAAGAAGCAGCTCGAGCATGAACAAGAGGTGATTAAAACATGGAAACATCCAGGGATGTTCATGCTCAAATCACCAAGTTCAAGGAATTGAGTCTTTTTGTGATGAAGCCTGGAAGAAGAATAAAGAGAAACTAGAACCTATTTTGGTAGATGGGTTGTTGACAGATGTAGACTCGACGGATGATGAGGACTATCCGTCGGATAACAAAAAGTGTTATCCGTCGAATGATGAAATCCTCATCCGTCGGCTGTAAGCAAACCCATTAGCAAAGCCAAATTAATCAAGCTAAATGAAAAGTATGGGTCTGTTTCCAAGAACTTTGTTTCAGGAGAGTCAAGTCAAGCTAAGAAAGGGAAAAAGGCTAATGTTGGTCACATGACTGTCAAACAGTTAAGTGACAGACTTGAGAAAATTGAGGTAAAAATAGAGACTAAAAGGAAAAACAATAGGAATGGTAAAGTAGGGATTAACAAACACAATAACTACACACCTGATAAATATGCTCCTAGAAAAATCTGTGTCAAGTGTGGTAGTGTAAATCATTTGTCTGTTAATTGCAAATCTGCCATGCCTACTCCCATGTCTGTTCAGTCTCAATTTCCCAACATAAATGTCATGCCTCCCATGCCTGTTAATGCTATGCCTACACAGAATATGAATGCACAGTTTGCTAATATATCATTTGCACCTTATCCATATTATGTTGCATACAATATGCCTCAAATGCCATTTAGCATGCCTTACTGGAATAACATGTTTGCATCAAGCATGTCAATTCCTGTTAGCCATAATATGCATGATAATTCTGTTGCATTAAATGGTTTCAAAGGGCCAACCCAAATGACTAAGGAAGAATCTGAATTCCTAAGTCAAATGAGTTAAGACCTAAGAAAACAGAAGAAGAAAGCTAACAAGGCAGGACCCAAGGAAACTTGGGTACCAAAATCAACTTGATTTGATTTTGGTGTGTGCAGGGAAACAGAAGGAATCTTTGGTACTTGGATAGTGGTTGTTCAAGACACATGACTGGTGATTCTACCCTGCTCACGGAGTTTTAAGGAGAGAGCTGGCCCAAGTATTACTTTTGGAGATGACAGCAAGGGTTATACTGTGGGATATGGCTTGATTTCAAAGGATAATGTCATCATTAAGAGGTTGCCTTAGTGGATGGTCTCAAACACAATTTGGTTGAGTATCAGCCTAGCTTTGTGATAAAGGCAACTCAGTAACCTTCAATAAGAAGCCTATGTTGTGACTAATAATCAAAACAACAAAGTGGTTCTCACTGGTGTGAGAAGAGGAAATGTGTACCTAGCTGACTTCAACTCAACTAAAGCAGAATCTGTAACTTGTCTTCTCAGTAAAGCAAGTCAAGATGAAAGTTGGCTATGGCACAAGAAGCTATCCCATTTAAACTTCAAGACCATGAATGAGCTAGTAAAGAAAGAACTAGTAAGAGGCATTCCTCTAGTGGAGTTTACAAAGGATGGACTGTGTGATGCCTGCCAAAAAGGGAAGCAGATCAAAGCATCATTCAGGAAGAAACTTGATTCAGCAATTGAAGAGCCTCTGCAATTGCTTCACATGGATTTGTTTGGACCAGTCAATGTATTGTCAATTCGAAGAAAAGATTTTGCCTAGTAATTGTAGATGATTTCTCAAAGTTCTCTTGGACATATTTCCTAAATTCCAAAGATGAGGCTAGTGAAATCATCATCAATCACATAAGGCAAGTTAACAATCATCCTGGATTTCAAAGTTAGAAGAATCAGGAGTGACAATGGAACTGAGTTCAAGAACTATGTCATGAGAGCATTTTGTGAGGAAAATGGAATCTTACATGAGTTCTCTGCTAGTAAGGACTCCACAACAGAATGGAAGTAGTGGAAAGGAAGACAGATCACTTATTGAAGCTGCAAGGACAATACTTGAAGAATCAAAATTACCAACATATTTCTGGGCTGAAGCTGTAACACTGCATGCTACACTCAGAACATCTCTCAGATTAATCAAGCAAGATGCATGACTCCTTATCAATTGTTCAAGAACAAGAAGCCAACTCTAACTTTCTTCATGTCTTTGGCTGTAAATGCTATATTCTGAGAAATCAAACTGATCAAAATGAGAAGTTTGATGCTAAAGCAGATGAAGGAATTTTTGTTGGATATGCTGTTGGTAAAGCATATAGAGTCTACAATCTAAGAACCAACATTGTTGTGAATCTATACATGTTGTGTTTGATGATAAAAAGATTTAAGGACTGAAAGATGGAGATTACCATGAGTGCCTCAAATTCGACAATGTTAAGATGGTCAGTGATGAAAGTGATGATGAGAGTGATCAAGAAACAGTGTCTAAGGATAATGCAGACAAATCTACCACCAATGAAGCACAAAATTCAACATCCGTCGAGTTACATAATGCTTCATCCGTCGGAAGGCAATCTGTGTTATCCGCGGAAGACAACCTGCCTCATCCGTCGGTACTCAAAATTCACCATCCGTTGGGTTATCAAAGGAGCAGGAAGTCAAGGTAGATCACCCTATAGAAATTACCCCTTTCTCAAATCAAAGATCCACAAACTCAGGGGGAGTTTCTAGCAATCAAAACTAAATCACACATCAAGACAACATTGAGATTTCTTCATCTAGAGCTAATCTACCTCAACCAAGGAAATGGACCAAAAGATCACCCCTTTGAACTTATTATTGGTGATGTTTCTTCTAGAGTTCAAACAAGGAGAGCAACTCAGGAAGAATGTCTATACAGCAGCTTTCTGTCAAAGGAAGAATCAAAGAAGGTAGAAGAAGCCTTGTTAGATCCTGATTGGATTTTAGCTATGCAGGAGGAGCTAAACCAATTTGAAAGGAATAAAGTATGGAAGCTGATACCCAAGCCTAAAGGAAAGAATCCAATAGACACCAAGTGGGTATTCAGAAACAAGATGGATGAAAATGGCATAGTAATCAGGAATAAAGCTAGATTGGTTGCTAAGGTTTATTGTCAGCAAGAAGGAATAGATTTTGATGAAACTTTGCTCCTGTTGCAAGACTTGAAACCATCAGAATCTTCTTAGCCTATGCAGCCCATGCCAATTTCAAAGTCTATCAAATGGATGTCAAAAGTGCCTTTCTGAATGGAGATTTGGAGGAAGAAGTGTATGCTAGTCAACCTCCTGGCTTTGAAGATCCAAATTTTCCATAATATGTCTATTATCTACTGAAAGCACTTTATGGACTGAAGCAAGCACCTAGAGCCTGGTATGACACTTTATCAAAGTTCCTTTTGGAAAATCACTTCACAAGAGGTACTGTAGATAAAACTTTATTTTTCAGAAATGTTAATGGCTCTAGCATACTTGTCCAAATTTATGTAGATGATATTATTTTTGGCTCTACAGATGAGAAACTTTGTAAAAAGTTTTCCAAATTGATGCAAAGTAAGTATGAAATGAGTATGATGGGAGAACTAACTTACTTTCTTGGTTTACAAGTTAAACAAGTTAGTGATGGAATATTCATTAGTCAAACTAAATATATTTTTGATCTTTTAAAGAAGTTTGATCTAATGGATTGCACATCTGCAAAAACTCCCATGGCCACTGCAACTAAGCTTGAATTAAACACTACTGAAAAGTCTGTGGATATATCAAGCTATAGAGGCATGGTTGGCTCACTTCTGTATTTAATAGCTAGTAGGCCAGATATAATGTTTGCTACATGTTTATGTGCTAGATTTCAGGCTGATCCTAGAGAATCTCACTTGATAGCTATTAAGAGAATTTTCAGATATCTCAAGGGAACACCAAAACTTGGCATTTGGTACCCTAGAGATTCTGGTTTTGATCTAACTGGTTATTCAGATGCAGATTATACAGGTTGCAAAATTGACAGAAAGAGCACAACAGGAACCTGTCAATTTCTAGGAAACAAGCTTGTGTCCTATTTCAGTAAAAAGCAAAATTCAGTTTCTACTTCTACAGCTGAAGCTGAATATATTGCTGCTGGCAGTTGCTGTGCACAGATTTTATGGATGAAAAATCAATTGCTAGACTATGGTTTACAAGTTGAGAGGATTCCTATTTTCTATGATAACACAAGTACAATTGCCATCACTGAAAATCCAGTGCAACATTCAAGAACAAAGCACATAGACATCAAGTACCATTTCATAAGGGAACATGTAATGAATGGTACTGTAGAGTTACATTTTGTTCCAAGTGAGAAGCAACTTGCAGATATCTTTACCAAGCCACTGGATGAATCAACCTTTTTAAGGTTGGTAAGTGAGTTGGGTATGCTTAATTACTCCTAAATTTATCTGAGTTATTCTGCAAATTGAAATGTAGCCAGAAATTTAGCTAATTTTTAGTCTTGGATGAAATTTTGGCTAAGTCAAAATTTGCATCTCGACGGATGACTATTATCCATCGAGTTAAGTCATCCGTCGATATACTATTTGCAAATAAAAATCAATTATTTTTCTGGAATCTTTTAAAACTCGACGGATATCAGTTTATCCTCATCCGTCGAATTGTCTAAATCTTAATCGTTAATTCCTTGAACATTATCCATCGAGTATACTTACAGTTTGTAAGCATTACACGACGGATAATGGGTGGAATTTTTACAGTTTATTTTTAAACGGCTATTTTAGGCAATTTTATTGATTAATTTACTCTTCTTTATTATTTTTATCCGTTGTTTTTGAGACAGTATAAAAGCTTATTTCATTCCAATTATTTTCTTTTATCATTCTCAAATTCAACTGCTTTTACTTCATTCTCTCTCAAGCAAATATTCTCTTTCTCTTCAAGCTTTCATTCTCTAACAATGGCACCTGTAGTAAAGATTATGTCTCAAACTGGGTTCATTTATGAGAAGAACAACTTCACTGCTTTGGTCAATAAGGGTATTCAGCAATCAGAAGACTATCACAAGATGATGGACTTTGTGAAGAACTGTAAGTTAAGTTATGCCATGCTTGAATCACCCCCTATTTTCTGTGAAGTTGTTGAAGAGATGTGGACCACTACAATCTACAACTCTACTAACAAAACCATCACTCTAACTATCAAAGGTAATGAGTTCTGTTTCAATAGTGATGTGATAAAAGCATGTTTCAAAATTCCTGATAATAATGTAACTTCACCATACAATGACACTGATATTATCAATATGCTTAATTCCATGCATTATGCACTTCCCACTACTAAACTAAGTGATATTAGAAGATTAGGTCTTAGGAAGGAATGGAGTTTCATGTGTGATGTTGTGACTAAAGTTTTCTCTGGAAAAATCAGTAATTTTGATTTTGTGAACATTTCCATGCTTAACATGATATACATGCTAGTTACAGATAAATTTTACAATTTCGGTGACCTTGTCTTGTATGAGTTAGGTTTTAAACTAGGTGAGTTAGCCAAAAGGGGAAAGAATGTATATTATGCTAGATTTTTCATGCTATTGGCTAACCATCTTTGTCAAAAGATTATACTTGAGAACCCAAACAACAAATTGGCTTGTTGGGTTCAGGAGAGAAGAATCATTGCAGATTTGAACAGAGCCAACCATCATAGGGATGTGCCAATGTTCTACTTTCCTGTAATGCAGACACCTCAGGTAAGTGAGGTAAGTTCATCTATACCCTGAACTATTCCAATCTTCTCAATTTCTTTGAGTTCAGGAGTAGCTATGGCAACTGTGACAATGACCAAACAGTTGCCTACCAAAGCTGCCAAAACAACTGTAATTTCTAAATCCAAGTCAAAGAAAACCCCCTCTGGTATCTCTCAAAAGGTAGCAGTTGAAAAATCCACCAAAGCCAAAGAGGGGAGTGTGAAGGAGGGTCAGTTAGGTGAGGGAAGGGGTGAACATCAAATAAACCCCAATGATAAGGTTGGAGAGTTGAGTGAATCCCAGCCTAGCCACACTGCAATTTCCCAACAAACTGCAGTGCTTAAAAAGGACAAAAGCTCACTTCTAGCTACATCCTCCCAAAAGGATGTGGCTATTGAACAAAGCTCTCAGCCAAGAGCACAGGCCAAAAGGGTTAGGGACACAAGCTCACCCCAAACTTACACAAGAAAGAAGAAATCCAAAACCACTTGGGATACACAGGGCACACACACAGTGCAAACTGGTGCTAAAGACACAGTCCCTGCACTTTCTCAAATTCAGTTTGATGTGGCTCCAATAAATGTGGAGTCACAGCCAAAATCTCTTATAATAGAAGCCTCTGAAACACCATACTCACCAACAAACTCTCTGGAAGTGGATATGATAAACACTTCAATTCCTGATTCCCCTTCTTTAACTCTGTTGGGGAAGCCAAAATCTAGTGCAAGTGAGCATCATCTTTTAGATGATTTGTTGGCTCACTTGCTAATTATTTCATATACTATTGTGACATCTGTGTCTCAAATAACTTCAATCAACACAGAGTCAACAATAGTTTCTCTTCCCACCTCATTCATTCCTACTCTCTCGATGGATATTGCTCATCCGTCGAGTAGTGATTGTATCTCGATGGATAAGCTTAACAGCAGTTATCCGTCGGATAGCTTTACCACTCACCCGATGGATATCACTTATCCGTCGAGTGTCTCTGTACAACTTCAAATATCAATAGATATAGCACTAGTATTGTCACACATAATTGGAATTTTTTGTAACATTGGGTCATAGTCCATTAGTTGATTTCTAATCCAAAGCACTTGAGCACCGCAACTTCCAGCAGCTATGTATTCAGCCTCAGTTGCGGAAGTTGACATAAATTGTTGTTTCTTGCTGTAACGGGATACAATTCTTTGCCCAAGAAACTAACATCTTCCACTAGTATTCTTTATGTCAATCCTGCATCCAGAAAAATCTGCATCTGTGTATCCAACAGCTTCAAAACTAGTTCTCTTAGGATACCATAATCCCAAGTTTGGAGTCCCCTTCAAGTTTCTAAAAATTCTCTTTACAGCCATCAAATATGACTATTTTGGATTAGCTTGAAATCTTGCACACAGACATGTTGCAAACATGATGTCTGGTCTACTTGCAGTTAAGTAAAGCAATGATCCAATCATTCCTCTATAGCTTGAAATATCTACACTCTTGCCCAATTTATCTTCATCCAACTTTGTTGTTGTAGACATAGGTATAGATGCAGGTGAACAATCAATCATGCCAAACTTTTTCAATAAATCTTTGATATACTTAGTTTGGCTGATGAAGATTCCATCACTTCTTTGACTGACTTGAAGTCTAAGAAAGTAACTTAATTCCCCCATCATACTCATTTCATATTCACTCTGCATAAGCTTAGAAAATCTTTGGCAAAGCTTTTCATTAGTAGAACCAAAGATAATATCATCCACATAGATCTGTACTAGGATCATATCATCACCATGCTTCTTGTAGAAGAGAGTTTTGTCAATGGTACCTCTAGTGAATCCATGCTTAATCAAAAATTCTGACAGTGTGTAATACGAAGCTTTAGGTGTTTGTTTGAGTCCATAGAGAGCCTTGAGGAGCTTGTATACAAAATTTGGAAATTCTGGATCTTCAAAGCTAGGTGGCTGTTACACATAACCTCTTCTTCTAGCTCACCATTGAGGAATGCACTCTTCACATCCATTTGATATACCTTGAAATTTGAATGTGCAGCAAATGCCAAAAAAATTCCTTATTGCTTCAAGTCTTGCAACTGGAGCAAAAGTTTCATCATAATCAATTCCTTCCTCCTATAAGTAGCCTTTTGCAACCAGCCTTGCTTTGTTTCTAGCAACAATTCCATTTGCATCCATCTTGTTCCCAAACACCCATTTTGTTCCAATTATGCTTATGTTCTTTGGTGCAGAAACCAATTTTCAAACTTTATTTCTTTTAAACTGATTTAGCTCTTCTTGCATTACAGATATCCAATCAGGATCAGGAAGGGCTTCTTCAGTTTTTTTGGCTCAACTTGTGACAGAAAATATGCATGAAGACATTTATTTGCAGTTGCACTTCTAGTCCTCACTCCAGCAGTTGGATCACCAATAATTGCTTCTCTAGTGTGAATTATATCCCACTTCCCTGTGTGAGTTTGTTGACTTGTATTTTCTGCTTCTTCTTCATCACTGGCATGACTTCCAGATTTTTCTCCTCTTTCTCCCCCTGAGTTTGTTCTATCAAATTCAGGTGTCTGAGATGAGCTTCTATTTTTCATGATTCACTTGCTTAGTAGACTCTTATTCAATCCTGTGATTTATGTTAATTTCAGCTTTATCATCAGAATCACTATCAATGTTGAGATTTTCAAACATAAGGGTTTCAGCTTCATCTTCATCAAGGCATTCCAAGCTTGGAGACTTATCATCATCAAAAGCAACATCTTTGTGCTCCATAATTTTCTTCTGTTCAATCACATAGACTTTATATGCAGTTCTTTCCAATGAATATCCCAGAAAAATTGCCTCAAAAACTTTAGAGTCAAATTTTCCCACATATTCAGAGTTGTCCTTCAACACATAGCACTTGCTTTCAAACACATGAAGATGCTTCACAGTAGGCTTTCTTTTAGACAAGATTGAGTAAGGTGACTTGCCAAGATTTTTTTTAATGAGATATCTATTTTGAGTATAGAATGCACTTTTCACAGCTTCTTCCCAAAAACTAGTTGGCAATTTTGTATCTTGCAGCATTGTTCTAGCAGCCTCTACTAGTGTTCTATTCTTTCTCTCAACTACCCCATTTTGCTAAGGTGTTCTAGCAGCTGAGAATTCTTGAAGAATGCCCTTATTTTTGCAGAATTCAGTTAAGGTTGCATTCCTGAATTCTGTTCCATTATCACTCATCAACCTTTTCACACAGTTCTGATCTTCAGCCTGCTTCTCAATCTTCTTGATGTGTTCAATTATGATGTATGGAGTTTCATCTTTAGAGTGCATAAATTCTACCCATGTATATCTTGAGTAGTCATCCATCATCACAAGTGCATATCTTTTTTCTTGAAATTGATTGGACATTAACTGGTCCGAATAAGCCCATATGAATAAGTTGCAAAGGTGCACTTATAGAATTCACAGTTTTACTCTTGTGACTTGATCTTTTCATTTTCCCTTTTTGACAAGCATCACATACTTCATCTTGAGCAAACTCTAGGCATGTCTTCACTAACTCCATTTTGACCAGAGTGTTAATTGCCTTGAAATTCAAGTGAGACAACTTCTTATTCCATAGCTTGCTTTGTTCAACAGTTGCCTTCGTGTAGAAGCAACATATTCCTTCCTTATTTACCTCTTCATGTAGTCTTGCTTCAAAATGAATAAGTGTTGTTCTACAGCCTCAAAATCTTTGGAACAACTTGTAGAGGCCACTAAATCGATATCTTCAGACGGCGCAATGACTTCAGTTGTGTAGCGACAGGAAGAACAAAGCTGTCAGCATTTCTCATTGCGGTAACTGTCTCCTTTAGTTCATACTATGCAATTTCATTAGCATATATTTTATTTTATGCATATTATGTAGATGTCTTGAAAATTTTATGTTTTTTCGATGTTTTGAATATTATTCATGACACAATAATATCGTTCTCTTACGATTTAATATATTGTGTCTGGCCAGAAGATTTGTGGCTGACATGAGGGTTAAAAATCCAGAGGTGTGCAACCCCTTTGATGGTTCTAATAACGCTGAAAATTTTTATGAAAGGCTACGACGACCACTTGATGTTCCTCGCTTTAGATCATTGCGCTGTGAAATCTGTGTCGGGAGAGTTGTAGGCTCTAGCACTTCTGCTGAGCAAAGATTGAATGCTGAACAAAATTCCCAAGCAGATCTGTATTCCTTTGGCAGGAAAAGATTCTTCAATTAAGCACAGAGCAGCAGGAGGTATATGTGCTTCTTTTTTATATATATGAACTTCTTGTCCGAGAATATCCGGGTTTTGGGTTTGTCCTTAACATAGTACCATCGTAATTCAACCCTCTCACCCTCTTATATTTTGTTTAATTTAAATATATTGTTATTGGTAGCGGTCTTGGGTTCGAGCCCGGCCACCCTCTTAAATTTTGTTTAATTTAAATATTGGTATAGATATAAAGAAAGGCCTAGATGCGTGACAATCCATAGAGGGAGATAGAGCTCTGTAGAGAATCATTATTAAAATCACTCTTTCCAAAATTATTCAACTGTGAAATCAAATTTAAAATCAATATATTTTTTCCAATCTTAATTGTTAAACGTTTTATTATATATTCAAATATACATTATTATTCTACATTAGTAACGAATTTTATGAAATTTCATAATAGAATTAAGTGCTCTATATAATTCTTTGGAGAAGAGGGTTTACTCTCCAAGAAAAGCCTAGATAAATATATAGGTCTATTTATACTTGTGCGTGGAAACTTTGACTACTGAACACTTCTATCATTTTCAGTATTATGTTCTTTTTTCTCATTTTCGGTTTCTTTTCCTTCTAAAATTTTTTATATAGGTCCCTACATCGCAGGAGACTCAAATAAAGTTAGTACAGAAGTCATCATCTTGAATGACAGTGATGAGGACAGAGTGATCGAATTAACCCCTTCACCGGAAGAATTAGACAAGGGTAAAAGTGTCATCATTGAAGTTGAAGATGATGGTTAGACTTCTCATTTTCTTTCTCTAACAATTCTTTTATCTAAAATGGTTTCTAGTTAAAAGTCTACTTACTACCTAAGAACCCTACCCTGCAGGAGAATCTAATAAAGCTAGTATTGAAGTCATCATCTTGGATGACAGTGATGATGACGGAGTGATCGAATTAACCCCTTCACTGGAACAGCTGACAACTAATACTTTTCGACAAGCAGAAAAACAGCCTTGTTTAGACAAGGGTAAAACTATCATCATTGACATTGAAGATAATGGTTAGACTTCCAATTTTCTTTCTCTAATAATATTCTTTATCTAAATATGGTTTGCAGTTCAAAGTCTCCTTACTTTTTGCAGGTGAAGAATTCGACAGACAACCTAAGGAGATCAGAAAAGCAATTGGTCAGACTTCTGGTATTGTTAAGCCTTCACGAAAATTAAAGAGAGGTCGTCCCTATGGCCAAGCTCTCCTTGATGATCTTAATGCTAGAATCGCAAGTACAGCAAACACCCTGCAGAATCAGCAGCAGCAGAGGGGAAATATCTCTAGTAGCGGTAATTTGGTATGAGCCTTTAATTATTATTTTTATAGATTACAGAGTTCTTTTTATGATTGTTTATTTTGTTATGCCACTATGTTACTTATTTGATATTCTCCAATCTTGTCTTTACATCTTACTGTCACAACAATAATTGGATAGCTAGTGACAACAATATTAATTTATTGCTCTATATTGTTTTATGATCTTTCTCTCAGCCTCTACATCCCTGGAACAGAAGGGAATCAGAAGGTGCAAAATGATGCTATATCTGTTGAGAGTAACAGAAAGAGGAAACGCAGTGTTGATACATTGGATAACAAAATAAGCTTTTCATCACTGAAATCCCTGAGGCAGAAGGAAATGAGCAAGTTCCTTAAGAAGCCCTTTACTTTATGTAAAATCATAGATTTAGAATCAGCACACACTGATGGTAGCACCAGAGAAATGACAACTGCTTACACTACAAGGAAAACAAGCTTCAACAACGGTTTATGTCCGTTGTCTGATACCCTATTTTTCCGTTGACTATTGAGCCGTCGTCTGTTAGTTGGATCAGACAACGGCTAAAAAACATTGTCTGAGATTATACAGACAATGATTATGGATTAAGCCCGTTGTATTACATCCAGAAAAGACAACGTTTTTTACTTGTTTTCGTCATAAAAAGCGACATTACTCGAGGGTTCTCACAAACTCAGAAAACCGTTGTGTAAGGTATAACATTAAAACCAATCCTACAACACTTATTGTTGTATAAATGTTGTTGTGTATTCAGATAGACAACAAAAATGAAATTGAGCTCGTAGAACTCTTGTAATAAATTTCTACACACAACAGTTTTGGATTTTAATGTATAGCATGATCAGATACATACAACTATTTATTTGTCCAAACGTATTGCATGAATACCTTTGATACATTATCTTAATATTATATAGACAATGGTTTACTAGTGTTGTGAGAGTTAATTTTGCACCAGAGTTTTGTGTTCGAAAGCATTGTTTTAGTATTAAAAATATGATATTTTAATGAAGCTTGGTTGTTAAAAGCGTTGTCTTACACAAAATATAACAAGTAATCAAATGAAATTAACTTTGCAAATCTAAACAAAAGTTCTAAAGTTAATCCATGATCGAAAATCACAGCAACATAGTTATACAAAAGCTAAAAGCATATTGATATCACTGCCTTCATGAGTCTAAGATTTCTACTACAAATTAAAGAAAATATAGAGTCTACAAGGATTTTCAGCTTCTCTTCACGTCTTCCGCAAGAGCTATGTTGTCCTTGCAATATCATTACAGCATGTGATAGGCAATTTCCCAATCTGGAGAAAACAATCTTCAAAATAAATCGACAACATAATTACATAATTACATAATTACATAATTACAACATAATTACATACAACATAATTACATAGAAAATCATTTATCCTTGTGACAACTTTTGGATGTGATTGACCTAAATGTACACTAGATACTGTTAGATATCATAAAGGGATGTACACTAGATTTTTTTAAATAAGAAAGAGTAATTTGAGAGAGATTTAAAATCTATAAGTTTTAAGAAAAATAGAACTTGGCACCTGGTTTTTTCTGTACATGTGGATGGTAGCAACTCTGCTGGTCAGGACTATCAACAGATCACCTGCTGAATTTATCCCTTTCCCCTCTCACCTGCATTATATGACTATCAACACACTTTTTAATAAAAGATATTCAACCTAGTTAACTAGAACAAATTTTATCTTGTGTAAGGTTAGAAACATACCTAGTTTAGCATGTTAAGGACAGTTTCTCAAGTGAAAACATAATATTTGTGCTGAAAATTGAACTCATATTTGCAATTTTGTGTGGACAGAAGGAAGGCAGGCATACAGGAAGAAGTGTTCATGACTACATTGGCTAGATCTGGTCGTTGTTCAAGTGCACTGACAAACTTTCGGGAAATGATATTGAGCATCTTCTTGAACTGGGATATGTATCTTCTGTATAGAGCAAAGCCTGCCATCTGGGCAAGGAAACATAATATTAAATTTGATACTACTTTAGCAATTGTATATAATGATAAGAATTTCTTGATCATAACATTAAATTTTTATATTCAATATCAGATAGCTATACAAAATGGCCTAGCTTAATATTACAAGCAAGAAGAATGTACAGAAGGTATGTGTCACCTGGACAATGTCAACAGTAAGCTCATCGCATTGAGCTGGAATCAGAAAGTTCAGACAACGAAAAGGAAAGCCCTGACTAAATATAAAACATAATCCCCCAGCTCCAAAAACCCCGGATAAAGAAAAAGACAATAATATGGCTATTTGAAAAAATGACATAATATGGTAGCTTGAAAGCTCTTCATCTTTTAGCACAAAAAGCTTAGTGGAACCCTCCGATGCACATTATTAATCAGATTTTAGATGGGGAAAAACAAATAATATTAAAGTAAAAAGTAAGGAAGCATACTGTGCCTACTAGTGCATAAGCCACAACTAATGGAGGCGAAGCAAGATAATTGGCTCTTGTTAGTGGGTGAACACGTCCTTCGAAGTTTCTATTTCCGGAAAGATCAGCTGCAACTACAATGTCCGGAAAACATACATATACAGAGTATAGGTGTACAGCGATTATTGTCTGGTCCACAAAAATGAAAGAAAAGAAGGTAAATCAAGACAGCTAACAACACACAACTGTTGCCTTCATTCAGGACAATTATAATACTTTTTCCCCGTTTAAAAGGGTAACTTATATTTAAAATACAGGTTGTATTATCTTCTAATTCATCCATAGTAACATAATCAATCTTGATGTGAAATAAAAAATGATACTCCCTTGTAAAAAGATGATAAAATCTTAAATTCCGTATGTTTTCACTAAATATAGCCTCTTGACCACAATATAAGATACAATACAAGTGATGATTTCACCATGGGGTGATATGAAAATTGTTTTAATAATCAAAATCTTAAGACCAATATACCAGTGGAACAGAGCAGTGGGAGGCAAAATATTGATGGAAAGCACCCTGACATTTCTTAATTTTAGTGGAGCATTGAATGAAATATCAGAAAAAAGAAGACAATACCATTGTCTGTAATTGTAGCAGTAACTGATTCATGAAGGTCCCCAGAGTTTCCTATGCATGTCGTACAACCATACCCAACAATGTTGAAGCTGTGCTGGTTCAAGTACTCTTGCATGCCACTAAAACACGGAAAGGTAAACAATTCAAAGCTGGGAATTTATTATCAGTCAGAAATACACTCTTTTACAGAATAGTTGTAATACCTTTGAAGCATGTACTTGGTAACAACTCCAGACCCTGGTGCAAGACTTGTTTACACCCATGGCTTAACCTGTTTGCAGATACAATTTATATGAATATTACAAGGCAGACTATTTGAAACAAGTACTCTTGCAGTTCTTAGCTGATCACATATTTGCATTTCATGTAGAATGGTGGGAATCCTAAAATCATTACACAGTCCAGATGGATAATACCTTATACAGAGATGTTACGGAAACTATCATATAGCATTCAAGCAAGTCATAACAGACACACCCACAAAACTGCTACTGGGAGAAGAAAAAATC
Source organism: Apium graveolens (assembly GCF_009905375.1). NCBI lineage: Eukaryota > Viridiplantae > Streptophyta > Magnoliopsida > Apiales > Apiaceae > Apium > Apium graveolens. The sequence goes on from NW_027417161.1 coordinate 50,685, forward strand.
ACTTACATCTTAAATCACACAGAAACAAACCTACACAAATCATCAAAACACTCAATTTTTTTCTTGAGCTTCAATTTTCCCCTCCACATCCCCTTTACTTACTTGTACGCACAAAATAAGAACTAAAATCAGCACAAAATAAGAACTAAAATGAGAGAGAGAGTTAGACACAGAGACACAGAGAGAGAGAGAGTGTGTGATACCTCAAAATTAAAGACAAGCACCTTCCATTGAATCCACAAATAATCCCTAAAGCCTTAGTTTTGAACACGAACTAAAACCCCAAATTGAAGTCGAATTGAAACCCTAAACGGAACCATACTCCATTAAAGAAACATACAAATCAATCAAAGGAGGGGGATTGAGAGGGTTATGAAGTTAATTCGTCATTCAGAGTGTAATTAGTGTTTGAAATAGAGGTGGATTGAGAGGGTTAGGAGAGAGAGAGAGAGAGAGAGAGAGAGAGAGAGAGATTTAGATTTGTGTACTTTGGTGTTTTATGTTTACAGAGAAGGAGATGAAATGGGGTATGGGAGGGGGGGAGGGGGAAGCGGGTATTGAAAAGAAAAGAAGGGGAAATGAAAAGTTGAAGGGGGGAGGGGGAAGCGGGTATTTAAAATATATAAAATAAATTTGAATTTTTTAATATTTTAATATGACAAAAGCTAATATATTTTTATATTCGTTGTCGAGAAGGGTACTTTACCGGATTTTTCTAATTCTGACATGCAAAATGAATTTCAAATTTTTTAATAATTTTTTCATATGACTAAAACTGATATATCCTAACATCTGTACGGTTGGATCGTCAAAAAAAATCATTTTAAAAATTAATCTTGTAAATCGGGAACGAGTGTCGTTATCGGGAGGGTTACTTTTACCAGATTTTTCTAATCCTGACATGCAAAATGAATTTCAAATTTTTTAATAATTTTTCATATGACTAAAATTGATATATTTTTAACATCCGTACGGTTGAATCGTCGAAAAATCATTTTAAAAATTAATCGTGTAAATCGGGAACGAGTCTCGTTGTCGGGAGGGGTACTTTTACCAGATTTTTCTAATCCTGACATGCAAAATGAATTTCAAATTTTTTAATAATTTTTTCATATGACTAAAATTGATATATTTTTAACATCCGTACGGTTGGATCGTCGAAAAATCATTTTAAAAATTAATCGTGTAAATCGGGAACGAGTCTCGTTGTCGGGAGGGGTACTTTTACCAGATTTTTCTAATCCTGACATGCAAAATGAATTTCAAATTTTTTAATAATTTTTCTTATGACTAAAATCGATATATCTTAACATCCGTACGGTTGGATCGTCGAAAAATCATTTTAAAAAATTAATCATGTAAATCGGGAACGAGTCTCGTTGTCGGGAGGGGTACTTTTACCAGATTTTTCTAATCCTGACATGCAAAATGAATTTCAAATTTTATAATAATTTGTTCTTATGACTAAAATTGATATATCTTAACATCCGTACGGTTGGATCATCGAAAAATCATTTTAAAAAATTAATCCTATAAATCGGGAACGAGTCTCGTTGTCGGGAGGGGTACTTTTACCAGATTTTTCTAATCCTGACATGCAAAATGATTTCAAATTTTTTAATAATTTTTCTTATGACTAAAATCGATATATCTTAACATCCGTACGGTTGGATTGTCGAAAAAATCATTTTAAAAAATTAATCCTGTAAATCGGGAACGAGTCTCGTTGTCGGGAGGGGTACTTTTACCAGATTTTTCTAATCCTGACATGCAAAATGAATTTCAATTTTTTTAATAATTTGTTCTTATGACTAAAATCGATATATCTTAACATCCGCATGGTTGGATCGTCCAAAAATCATTTTAAAAAATTAATCCTGTAAATCGGGAACGGGTCTCATTGTCGGGAGGGATACTTTTACCAGATTTTTCTAATCCTGACATGCAAAATGAATTTCAAATTTTTTAATAATTTTTTCTTATGACTAAAATCAATATATCTTAACATCCGTACGGTTGGATCGTCGAAAAATTATTTTAAAAAATTAATCCTGTAAATCGATATATCGTGAAGGATATCGATATATCGATTAGCACACATATGATACGCCGAATAATATTATAACGAGTTATATCTGAAAAGTAGCACTATTAACATTCGTATATAATGTCAACTAAATCCGGATATCGTTACCATGACTTATATCTGTAAGTTAGTATATAGATTATGTGCTGCTTTATGTTGTTATGAGTAATATTCGTAAGTTAACGCCATTAACGTCTGTATGAAGTCTACAAAACCAACAAATAGATATTACGAGTTATATTTTTAACTTAATCTACATGTTATGTCCTCATCAATGTGATAATCTAGTTGACGCTATTAATATTCGTGTAACGTCTAATCCGAATAGTTAAAAGAATTCAAAAAATCTATGAAAAAGATGATTTCAAATCTTAATAAATCAAAATTAATTTGGTGTAAGTTATTGGTTACTCATATAAATTAATAAACGGTGGCATATAATTATTCCGAAAAAAATTTAAAAACTAGTAAAAGTATAGACAACGGTTTTTTCTAAAATCATGTTGTGGTAAGTTACTTTACATAAGTGTTTTTTCGGAAATACCGTTGTTGGAATTCTACAACGGTTTTTTCTTTAAGATTGTTGTAGTATTATAAATTTTACAACAGATTATAAATATCGATAACGGTTGTCTGAATGTTACAAGTGTTTTATATTAAAAATACTTGTATAAGGTAGATTAATACAACGTGCTTTTTCGAAAAACACTTGTGTGAATTGAACAATTAACAATGTAAATTTGAAGTGTAATTATTAGGTATATTTATAGGTTAGCACACATATGATACGCTGAATAATATTATAACGAGTTATATCTGAAAAGTAGCACTATTAACATTCGTAGATAATGTCAACTAAATCCTAATATCGTTATTATGACTTATATCTGTAAGTTAGTATTTAGATTATGTGCTGCTTTATGTTATTATGAGTAATATTCGTAAGTTAACGCTATTAACGTCCGTACGAAGTCCACAAAACCAATAAATAGATATTATGAGTTACATTTTTAACTTAATCTACACGTTATGTCCTCATCAATGTGATTATCTGTTGACGCTATTAATATTCGTCTAACGTATAATACTAATAGGTAAAAGAATTCAAAATTCTATGAAAAAGGTGATTTCAAATCTTAATAAACACAAATTAATTTGGTGTAAGTTATTGGTTACTCGTATAAATTAATAAACGGTGGCATATAATTATTCCGAAAAAAAAATAAGAAACTAGTAAAAGTATAAACAACGGTTTTTTCTAAAATCTTGTTGTAGTAAGTTACTTTACATAAGCGTTTTTAGGAAATACCGTTGTTGGAATTCTACAACGATTTTTTCTTTAAGATTGTTGCAGAATTATAAATTTTACAACAGATTATAAATATCGATAACAGTTGTCTGACTGTTACAAGTGTTTTATTTTAAAAAAAACTTGTATAAGGTAGATTAATACAACGTGTTTTGTCGAAAAACACTTGTTTGAATTGAACAATTAACAATATAAATTTGAAGTACTTGTGATTATTTTTTTTGTTAATTATAAAGTATATAATTAAACTATTTTGAAATATAAAATTTAATATTTAATCTGGATGAAAGTGGATTTAATTAGAATTTGTAGTTTTAAAAAAATTTAAAATTAATTGTTTGGAATTGTTTTTTAAATTGTTTACTATTTTTACTGTAATAAATCAGACAACGGTTTATTTGAACATTTTGTTATGCAACATGTTTTTAAATTTGGTAAGAAAGACAACAATTTTAAGAATTTGACCATTGTCTGATATAGGTAGTATACAATATAGGTAAAACACTTGTCTATGAGGTATCATTTAGACAACACCTAATTTGTACATTGTCCGATTCAAGCTTAAATAACCAATAGAAAAAACACTTGTCTCATTTCCACAACTGTTAAACTAGACGTTATCTCAATCATTTTCAGACAATGCATTCTAAAACTCGTTGTGCAAACTTACTCATTTGCACAACATTACTTTAGAAAGGATTGTCTGTCTTCATCAACTAGACAATGGATTTTAAAGCGTTGTATTAATGCTAAAGCCTTCCCATTCGCACAACACCTTGATTTCGAAAATACTTGTCTGATTTGTTTTACTAGACAACATTTTTAATTGCTTGTAGTAATCAACGTCAGACAACACCAGTTTTTTGGTTACAGAAAAACCGTTGTATGAAAAATTCGGGCAACACTTTTTTGGTCGAGTGTTGTCTGATCGGTGTTGTCTGATTGCGTTTTTCTTGTAGTGTTATGCTTAGCATGGAAAAACTGCCTCTCGACGGAAAGGTACGAAGTTGGACTGATTCGGAAACATAAAATTTCTAAACTTTCACTTGATATAGCTAACATTACTCTATATAAATAACTTGGTACACCAAATGCAGGTTCCATCCCTAGAAAGTATACAAAAGCTGCTGGTGAGTCATCCCGCCCTCAGGAAGACCAGTACAAAGGACCAGGTAGTCATATCAATGAAGTGTGCATTCTGAGCCGAAACCCTGCGGATTTCAGTGAAGCTGGTCCTGAAAACATCTTCATGAGATGTGAAAACATGTAGATGGATATCAGCATTAGCCGTTCTAGAGCACAGCTGTAACTGCAAAAAATGATCAGGTGCTACCGTGCTAGTTAATTAGCTACATGAAGATCACAGTTCTTTCCATCTCTTTTTATTTTTACTGATTTACATTTAATGCAACATTTTGGATTGAACATGGTTTTCTTCTTATATCATAGATTATACTATCAGAAATGCTTCATCATTATTTTACATATACTTGTGGACATGTATATACTTGTGGACATGTTTGCAAATCTTTACTTGGGCAGATTTACGAGTAAAATTTTGTATTTATACGAAGAGTGTGGTCAAATGGCCCAAAGAATTAGCAGATGCAATGCAACTTAAAAAGTTTTATATTTTAGGGTTGATGAGCATAGGTTTGATTGAGTTTTTGTAAAGAAATGTCTTCAGTTTTGTTAAATGGATTTTTTTAAAGATTTTACCCCTTGCTCAGTAATTTTAAAAAGGATGGAAAAAAGTAAAAGGTAAAGAAAATAGTTTCACTTTCATTCTTAATCGTCCAGTGTTTTTAAATGGAGCTAAATCAAGTGGTCATGAATGTAAATTTTACATAATTTACCTCTAAAACTTTCAACCCATTTTTTGAATAAAAGTACTTTGGCTCCTTATCACTTACTCCTTCCCTAATAAAAATTTGGGAGCAAGGCCTTAAACTTTGTGCGGGGATATAAATATTTTAAAAAAATCCTTTAAATTTTGAAGATGCAACCGATTAAAAGTTATCTTGAAATTTTATAATCTTGGTAAGAATCGTATCAAATATAAACATCCAAAGGAACGATGTGATACAATATATAACATTTAATTTATGTCATTTTCATCTGTTTTAAATATTTAGTTTACTAAAAATCAATAATTTGGATGACTAGAATGTGAATCATAAAACGAGATATTTTGATCAATTTATAAGGAACTTTCTTTACCATTCAAAATTGTTGTCGTAAGTGAATTGAGTTTTTCTATTATCAAACACAATTCAAACTTTTTTTAATATCGACGTGAGACAAACCTGATAACTTGCCGAACACAATTAACGATTTGAAAGTGAGTCAAGATCGACTTCTTCAATATATACTATTTTGAATCGAACTGAGTTTCGTTTAAATTTCATAGGAAAATATACAAATCTTTTCATTTTTTAAATTGTTTCAAACTTATTGTAAACAAAAATTGCTTCGACCTTATAGGGATTAAGTCAAAGTTGCCCAATATTAAAAATCATCGGTTAGTCATTAATTTAAGACAGGATAGAGGATGATATGCACATAGTTTACATTTCAACTTTCGTATTTCATATTTTTATCATACAAATTTATGAATTCATGTATCTAGTATTACTTCTCGAATAGAGTTCGATCTGACCAAGTTTTGAGTCGAGTGTGATTCAATATTGAGTAAAATTCGTATGAAACTAATATAGCTTAACTTCTTTGATAGTTATGGGCCTAATTATGTTGTTCAAAATTAAATAAGTTGGGGATGGTTACTTATAATTTGGGCTGAACTTATCAGTAATCTCATAAGTAGCTAAAATGATTGTTTTATATATGTGACAATCTAGAATTCGAGGACAAGATTGAGAAGTCATGACACTACTTATAAATCAAACTCTACATAGTAAATGATATATAATAACTCATAGCGCTTCAAATATTTAGTACAACATAAGTAATGAAATAAATTACAACTATCGACCAAAAATATAAATTTATTAAAATCCTTTTAAATTATAAAATTAGAAATTTCGATTTGGAGCTGTCAAATAACACAGATGTATCTGAAATTAAAAGATTAAACAACCAAAAGTCTAAAAATCACTCTTCTCATAAGACCTTTTACCTGAGTTAGTTTAGAGAATCTAATGGTACACGGGACCGTTATAAACACTCTCACAAGTTGTGCGTTTAAATCTCTCCATCTTTTTAGGGTAATGATTTCTAGAACGAATGGTTATTTATAACATTTATATTTTTTTAACCACTTAAAAGATAGGGTTAGAGGTGTTCACGGATTGATATGGTCCGGATTCTCGTTTTTCCGAACCGAACCAGTAAGAACGGTTTTTTAAAAATCAAACCAAACCAAACCAGTTAAACGCCGAAACCAAACTAAACCAGACCATAAAATAATGGATTGGTTTGGTTTCGAACCACGGTTTAAAGATAATCATTTACTTTTGTTTTGTTTTTGTTAAATTTATAACGAAACGGTTATTTAAGTAAATGTAATATAAAATTTATTATATATCAGTATTATATATCAGTAATATATATTTAGTTTATATATGATTGTCATATACTTTAATTTAACTTATATAATACTAAGTATTGAATTAGAGTATAACTATAATATATTAACAATTAACTCAGGTTTTAATTTAAAAAATATCTTGATGTTTTAATATGATATACACCCACACATACACAAAACCATAATTTATATCTTAGCTTATAGGTATATACTATAATTTTTATATATTATTATATAGTAGTCCGGTTGGTTTAAACGATTTTTTTGTTGGAAAATGTAATAAAATCATTCATGCGTAAACAATTCGGTTAACTTAACAATTAAAAATGCTTTTAGCGATTTCAGTTTTTCTTCGTTCAGATTTGTTGTGGTTTGATCCGGATTCACGGTTTGGCGGATTTTTTGAATACCCCTGGATAGGGTAGAGTCACATACCTTAAACTATATTAAAATCACATAATCCAACCTTTCTTTTCTTTTCTAAACCAAGCATGAGAGAGAGATAGAGAGAGAGGTTGTTGGGGAAAGAAAAGATAAGGCAAAGCTAGGTTAAAAGGGGCAGGGAAATCTCGCATTTTCCTAAATAAAAATGATTATTTTCTTATATTTAATCAATGCTAAAAATACCTAAAAATTTACTATAAATTTATAAAATTGTTCAAAAATGGTACCGATTATACAATTTTTATTTTTAAAATATAGAATACGAATTAAATTTTTCTCAACAATTTTAAAATTATTTATGAGCGAGTGGATTATTTCATACGTATTTTACAAGATAATACTCAATAATAGAAATAATGATGACAAAATTATTTAAAAATATTAAATTACTAAAATAAATTTAACTATAATTTTTACAAAGTGTCTAGGGGTATTTTAAAAATTATAAAAAATTATTGATTTAAATATACTGCAATGATTTTGTAAAAAGTTTAAAGACAAATTTCACAAAATAAATCATTTAAAATCATATACTGATTATACTATCAAACATGCACATGTTAAATATCAATTACTTTTTCAAACATTAAATATCATCATTTATTATATTTTCTATTTATAATTATGCTTATAGATAGCTTTTCGCATTTACTAGTCTTATAAGAAAATCAAATTACTATCATATTTCATATTCACTTTATTTGAGAAATCACATAAACACTTATGGGTCACATAATTAGGTATTGGTACATTCTTTTTCATCATCATGTTTAAACCATTTTTCAAAATTTAACAATATGATCACGAAACATTTATGACCTGACTAACCATTAAATACATGATCATAAGTGGCTTAGTAAGTTATTTAATTTTTGAAATAATTATATTAAAAATAAATAATTTCACATAAATTGCATAAAAATAATTAATGCACACAAATTCACGGAAATATAACTCGCCAAAATTTCAGATATTACAATATCACTTGAAAAAACGCGAGTTTTTATTGCGCCGGAGCATAAACACAATTCAAATATGCGTTGTTATAAAAACGTAAGTTAAATTTGCATTTTCAAACACGAAAAACATTTTTTTTTGAATTGTGGGAGAAAATGCAAAAAAAGAATTGTATTAAACAGATGCCCATTGAAAAATATTTAGTTTGAAAAAAATTATAAACGCATATAATAGTTATTTTATGTGTGAAATAAAAAAATCACAAATTATGATATTTCAAATTATTTTCTTTGAAATTATGAGATTAACATTTTATTTCTCACAAGATTATGAGTAGTGAGTTTCTTATAACCCTACTCAATTTGCAAAAAAATCATATTAAAGTTCATAAAAATTTAAAAGTCGAATTTGAACTGAAATTTTAAAATGTGCAAGTAGTTATTCAAGTTATTTATGTTTCTTAAGATATAACTTAAACTCCGTGCGATTCACGGATTCTTTAATATTTATATATTTTAATTTATTTATATAAATTTATTAAAAATTTCATGTAAATAGTTAAATTTTAAAAAGTATTCATAAGAATATCATTTTTATATAAATGTATATAATTTCAAGATTATGTGAAATAGTATAATTATATATGATTTTAATTTAAACTATTAACTTATTCTTAACATTACAATAAATGCTTATTATGGTGTGATTCGAACATGACAAATATAACTTTTTTTGTTGGAGGGATTCGAACTTATTATGGTATGATTATGCATATTTTAGTATTGAATAATGTTTGTTGTTGGTGAGATTCGAACCTTGAAACTTATTGTATCTCTATAAATAATAATTTAATATTTGTTGTTGGAAGGATGCAAACCTGTGAGTTTTAGTATTGCGTCATTTTAATATTTAGATTTAACGATTCTGATAATTTGATTAAAAAAATCGATGGTCGTGAGATAGGATAACCAAAATGGAGGTTGAAACCAAATTATACCTCATTACGGTTATTATAGTTTAGTATAGATTTGATAAAATCCATTATATATATGAGTAGTGCTAGAGTAGGTACCAAATTTGGTCTCAAATGACGTGGCATTGGTGACTTGATAATTTGGGATAATGTGATTGGGGGAATTTATGTGAGTGTAGGGCCGGGGTACATAATTACTAATTAAGTTATAACAACATCAAACCATAATAAGTGGTATTTAAGAATTCATTTTGGGTACCGATTTGGTACCTCTAGAATTATCGTATATATACTATGGCTTAACATGAATTTTATTTTTGAAGAATTGAATTTGAGACATCAAAGGTTAATAAAAGTTATTTATGTTCACATCTTCCACCACTACGCCACATATGAATTGTGTTATTATTTTAAAACTCCTTATCAACATCCACAAAAACATGATCTTTTATTTTTTGATATTATTTTAAAATTACTTTATTCCTAGTATTGGTGGAGCAATTCGAATCTTGACTTGATTAAATGGGGCTCGATTGTGTTCAAACTCGTTATCGAGTTCGATCACAAATTCAGACTTGATAAACCTCGAGTCGAGCTGAATTTTTTTGAACTCGACTCGGTGCGAACTCGTTTTTCTTAAAAAGAATGAAAAAAATATATTTATGTGTTTGTTAATTGGGTGTAGAACTGAAAATTTGAATAACCGGGTCGATTTCGGATCGGATTATTTTCGGATTATAATATATCTGGAGACCATTCAGATCAGATTGGATGTGATTCATTTTGCATCTAAATCTGATGAAAAATAAATAAAATTTGGATTAAAATCAGGAAAAATTCGATTCTGGTTAAATTCGCTTCGATTCGGATCAAAATTTATTCATTTTTTCAATTTATGGGATATAAAAATATCTTTTATTAAATATAGTATTTTTAATAAAATATTTTATACTTTTACCAAACAATTATGATTAAATAATTTTTTATCATAAATATAAAATTTAAGTATGAATTTGATTTTTCGGGTCATATCCTTAGTATATTCTAAAATAGAAAACAACATCTATTATTTTTAATATTTTATTAGTTTATTTTAAATTTGGTCTCTACTCGGTATCTACAACTAATAAAGACATTAATGGAGGTTTTCAGGAAATAAATTTGATAACAAAATTTGTTGTTATAATCTTTACGGTTGTTGCTGGAAATTAATTAACTATCGCAATATTATTTCGGTTGTAGTTGGCCATCAACAAATTTGTTGTATAGAAATTTTGGCTTTGAGGTGAGAGATGGTTGAGTGTTTGAGCTAAAAGGTTTGGTAGGTTGAGACTGACTGATTTGGATTTATAGGTTTGTTGGTGTGGTCCTGAATTGTCTTCCTTATTTTTCCTCCTTCTTTCATCCCCTCTTTTTTATCATCATCCTTCTTCTCATCCTTATTTTATCCTTGCTGCAAGTTACTCTTGAAGATTGGCTTGGATTTGAGCCAGAAGGTTTTTGCTCATCATGCTTCTGCTCATCATCATCTTTGTCATCTTTTAAATTAAAATGAGTGGTTGGCAACATGGTGTCAGAATTTAGTAGGTATTTGTCCAAGATCTTATCATCTCCATCCTCTTGCTTCTTGCTCCTTTTGTACTT
>NW_027417162.1:0-49793 GCF_009905375.1 Apium graveolens
CTCTACCATATAAAAGAAATCTTATAAATAGACTAGAAAATAAGAAATGGTTTAGTAAATTCGATTGTAAAAGTGGATTTTGGCAAATAAAATTAACCAAAGAATCAAGGCCTTTAACAGCCTTTAGTGCTCCGCAAGGACATTATGAATGGATAGTATTACCCTTTGGATTAAAAAATGCGCCACAAATATTTCAACGAAGAATGGACCAAATCTTTAGAAAATTAAAAGATTTCTGCATAGTATATGTAGACGATATATTAATATATAGTGAAACTCTAGAAGAGCATATAAAACATTTAGAGCAATTTATAAAAACAATAAACCAGCATGGAATATTATTGTCTGAAAAGAAATCTGAAATCTTTAAGAATAAGATAGAATATTTAGGATACAAAATAGATAAAGAATGTATACAATTACAAGATCATGTAGTAACAAAGATTGTAAATTTTAAAGATAAATTAGAAAATAAAAAAGAGGTACAACAGTTTTTAGGAATAGTAAATTATGCCTCAGATTATATTAAAGACTTACCTAAATTAAGAAAACCATTACAGGAACTAACAAAAAATAAACCTTTTGAATGGACAAAAGAACATGAAAATTGTATAAAAATTCTTAAGGAAAAGGTGAAAGATTTACCAAAACATAGAATACCCATAGAAACAGATCATTTAGAATTATATACTGATGCTAGCGATATAGGATGGGGAGCAGTCCTAATAGCATATGAGAAGGATGACATAGATAAAGAAAAGCCACATATATGTGGATATGCAGGAGGAACTTGGAAACCTAATGAATCAAACTACCACATAAATGAAAAAGAACTATTAGCTGTAAAATATGGGATTAAGAAGTTTCATTATCATTTATTGCCTGTTAAATTTGTAGTAAGAACAGATAATACTCAAGTAAAAGTCTTTATTACTAATAAAATAGAATTATTACCAGAATTAAATAAAAGAAGAAAATGACAATCTTTTTTCTGTTGTTATGATTTTGTAATAAAAAATATATCAGGAACAAAAAATGTGTTAGCTGACTATCTTAGTAGAGAAAATAAACAATGAAAATAGAATATACAAGCAGACAAGCTCAACCATGGAAAATAATATCGGGATCTTTAATAATATGGACTACTACTTCAGAAGCTGTAGAATTCAAAAAAATTTGCTCTCGAAGGATTAGATAAAATAATACAGAAAAACTAGAAGAAGCATATAAAGGATTTCTAGAAATAGAAAAACACATTGGTTATTATTTCACTCCTAATAGAAGGTATATTGATGAATTATTAATATCAATTATTAGAAACTTAAATGCCATTGAATGTCATGCATTTTGTTTTTGTAAAGGGAAAATTTAATTGTTTGTTGTTCTTAGCAGGATATGAAAAATTTTGAGAAATATATCACTGATGTCACTTCTCATATATCAACCAATAATGAGAAAATCACCAAACTCCAAAAGGAGATAGAAACCCTGGTTCAGGAGAACCAACATTTTCTGAAAAAAATTATGGAAGCTATAAAAGACAAAACAACTCTACAAGCTTCAATTGCAATCCCTACAAGAAAACCTATAACATTTTCATCAAAGCTTGCAACCATGCCATCACCTTCAACCAACATATCAACTACTCTGTCAAATTTATCAATGAGTGAATAGGCTGAAACACTCACCTGAGATAGTGAAAAACATATGAGCAAATGATGAATATTATGATTATAAATCAACCCTGATGTTTTGCAGATTGATAAAATCTACAAAATATCCCAGATATATTTGTTGTGAAAATACAAACCTGACATAGTCTATAACCTGTTTATACATGGTTTTGTTGACAAGATCTTAACAAATGAAAACCATGTATTGTATATCAAAACTACCAAGTATAATTGTCAAATCCATGGAAGCTATGGTACGGAAATGGGAGCAGGCTCATACGGAATACAAGTTTTTGATGCATCAACTGATCTAGTTGAAAACCCATAATAATATGTCAACTATTTAAATTGGGAAGGAATATGGCTTGAAATTGCCAAATCCCTGTGATATTAACAAATTCCAGGAATGGTTATGTGAAAAACGAGCCATTGGTCCTAGCTACCCTCAGGTCCAAAATACAAGATATACTATGAGCTCGGAAAGTTATAATCATTTCTGAAAGCCATGGTGGAGGTTTCACCGAAAGTATATAACCTATATTATGATAATACTATACAAAAATTCAGGTACTATGGCATTAGAGATAATGCTTGATAAAATAGAAAACCTGAATATAATCATGCAAACATACTACTGAATATTATCAAGAATAACAGGTCCTAGAAAGAGACCTATTATCAGTCTAAAAGATAATGATAAGGAATTCTGATCCCTTTGCATGATACAAAAATGGTGTGATACACCAAAACACTGTAAATTAAATGGGGAAAACCAAAAAATATGAAAGAGCTATATTACCAGAAGATAAAAGATTCCTTTCCAACAACATATCAGGCAAAATGACAAAAATGGAAAAAGAAGAGAAGGAAAAGCAGATTCCCTGAAAAAGGTGATAGATTCCTGCAAGATATCATGGCAGACACAGAAGATAAAGATGAAGAAAATATGAAGAGACGACAAAGAAGAAATGACAGACAAAGAAATGGCAGACAAAGAAAATAAATGATTCGTAGAAAAAACCTGCAAAAGAGAATTATTAGTAATTATGTAAAAGAAACCGGTTATCCCGGTAATCTGTAACCATATAGAAGGACTACTATAAATAAGTCCATGCATAAAATGTAAAGGATATCAAAAAATTTCTGAAGTTCAATTCTCTCTTTGAATATGTCTGGCTAAACTTCTTTCACTCTCTATAAACTCTACTAAGAATATATCATAATAATAAAAAAGATTATTTTATATGTATCATATACAATCAGGATTAATTCAGGAAAATAATACCTTGGGATATAGCAATATGGAAGAGACCGTGTGAGGACTCCTGCATCCAGCCAAGAATATCCAAAGGAGTTTGGAGAGCGTTGAGGATAATAGGGTAAGGGTGAGTTGAGACTTCCGGTGACCAGAAAGCTATTGTAAGAGGTAAAAATTCTGATTTAAATCTTATTGTGTATGATAGCATTATAAAATAATGTTCTCTAAGATTATGATGTTTAATTAGTATGAGGTTATAGGTAAGATTTCATTTAAAATAATGAATTCGTTTTTGTCTACTGCTTACTACATGCAAATATTAATCGATATGAATATGTATTTTATAATGCGCCTCCCCTCTTTAGGGTTGTGAGATATATAAACGATCCAGAAATTAGTTCCCCCAGAAATTGGGTCGAAAATCTAAGTATTACAACTTTGCTCCCAGCCCTTCTTGGTAACATAGTCATTCGATTTATAGATTCTTATTATATGTTTGCATACTAAATTTTAAAACATTAAATAAATCAAACAATGTTTGTGATAGTTAAGGGGGGAATGTTCATAACACTTGATACTGAGAACGATCATGTTATCTAAAGAGACGCTTGTAATCTTATTCATCTAACTACTTTGGTATGCCTATAAACCAATTTTCACGGACCAAGAACTATGAACTCGTGTTTTTGATATGAAAGTCTCTACATGATATTTGAGCACTTTCCATCCAAGGTCTCAGAATTTTAACAAACTTTTGTGCCTGGTACTAGTAACTTTCAACATCAAAACAGGTATTACATAAAAACGCTTGCTTGAAATGACTGCAAACTTGGTGGAACCTACGAATGAGTTGACTTAGAAGACATTAGGGAAGACATCAATCAGGTAGAATCTTGAAAGAAACATCAACAATCTTTCCACTAAAATATACTTGTCCCAAATGAAAGGTTGGCTCATACATATTCTCACGAGGAATCATAGCATGCTATATAATAAGCCTATACATTCTGTATAGCCACAAGACTTTGATAAGCATACATTACTATTACTTACAATTGTACACTCATGAACCAGAAGATACCTCATCCACTGAACATCAATGCTAATGTTAGAAACTTTGAACATGGACATACTTGGGCCACAATAGCTTTATGTCTGTTCTTCTGTGCTCTCTACTCCATTATTCTTAATTACCCATTTTTTTCTGTCGTCAACATCAATGCTCAAGAATATTTCTTTCTCATAATCATTGCTGTGGTTTGCCTAGCGACGGAAGCTCCTCACGGAGCCTAAGGGTACCTCATCATCACGGAGCTTCACTAATGTGTAAATGCCTGCCCCTGTCAGTGCACCGAGCATGGGTGCCACCATGTAAATCCAGATTCTATCGTAGTTCCCTGCTGCAATTGCTGGTCCAATTGTACGAACAGGATTCATTGATCCACCGGTCGATGGTCTGCGTGTCAAAAAATTGAAGAATACATTTGATGAAAATTATCAATGAATTCATCAACATAAACATCATGTATATTGTGCTTCATTATTGTTGAAACTTTTGACTTAATTTGTGGTATTAAAACAATCGTAGCTATGTGCTTAACCTAAATAGAAAATTAGATAGGAGGGGAGAATGACTCTCTAGACTTTCCCTTAACTGAAACAGAATTTAATCCCTAATGTAATAAATCTCAGGTAAAAAAAAAATAGAGAGAGAAAACGAAAATTATAATTACACACCCTGCAATAAGAATGTTAACCGTAACAACAGCTCCAACAGCAAATCCTGCCAACTTTCCCACCTGAAATCACCAAACAATAAATTTATAAAGAGCATAGCCTAGTAATAAACAGCAAACCCTATTTCGAATTTTTTATTTTACTCTAAAATTATAGCAAATTTGATAAAAATGTACCCAACTACAAGATAATGGTCTAGCATAACCTTATTAATAAGTTCATATTTGAAGTTGAAAACTTGGTGAACATAGAACAGATTAATAGATGCAAGCTCATTCAAACAGACCCTTTATACAGAATGTGAGATAGTGGCTGTAAGAATACTTACTGCACGAGTATCTGTAGCGACAGCAGTAACAACAAAGAGGAGAAAGAAAGTAATGAGGAACTCGAGGGCGAAAGCTTGGCCATTGGCAATGGAAGGGACAGTAACACCACCAGACATGAAAGGATGAAAAACACCTTTAAGAACATAAGAAGCAGAGATGGAACCTAAAACTTGAGCAGCAATATAAGCAGGAACATGAGCCCATGGGAAATGGCAAAGAGCAGCAAAAGCAATGGTGAGTGAGGGATTGAGATGAGCTCCAGAAATATGACCAGTTGAGAAAATAACAACCATAACCGCAAGTCCAGCACAAGCTGCATTGCCTATAAGTGCTTCAGATCTGTACTTCTGGTTCACTATAGGCCCTGCTGTGGCTATTAATATTAGGATGAATGTTCCAATGAACTCTGCTCCAAGCTGCAACACATATCAACAAAACATATCGGCAGTACTTGAGTTACGTTAGACAATACTTGACTTGAACGCCAATCTTTTTTATCCTATATGTATCTAGTTTGTGATTCAGAAACACAAGAGATTTGAGATTATTTTATCAATAACCTCAGCATTTGACAACTTACTAGTATTAACTAGCCAAGAACATTAACACTAAACGAAAATGATAATTATATGTATGGAATTTCAATTAAAACTATGAACGAGTACTCTGCACTTCCGTAATGCAAAAAGCCCGAACATAGGTTTAATATGTGTAGTTTTCATGCTGGGGAAAAAAAAATCCCACCTGCTTACAAGCCTTGATGTATAATTGAAGTGTATGCAACTCGGAAATTATACAAACAAAATATAGGAAAGTTAAAGCAAGAGCCATAAGTACCTTTCTTGTGAGAGAAACATCCGGAATAGAGAGAGCAGTGAAACAAGTTTGAGGTGCAGTCCATGTCGGTGCATTAATCGGAAAACACATGCAGGGGGGCAATGTTTTCCTACCACTGTGTTCATAACTCAGGGAGTCTATTTGGAGGGCCGTGAACAATGGCCCTTCAGGACTAGTAGGTATTGTTTTCTAATCGCTTTGTTCATAACTTAGAGAATCTATTTGGAGGGCCCCTCCAGGGGTCCCTTGCGTTTCAGGACTCGTCGGTTTTCAAACATCAGATTCAGGCATTCTTCACCTTTTTAATGTTATAGACTCAAAACTAAAGACCACGTACTCCCCTCTTGGATAGGATATATATAGGGAGAAATTGCGTGCATATTGTTCCATAGATAGACTTCCATGCTTAGCTACAAGGAAAGTTGATACTGATTTTTTGAAAGCGTGGAATGAGTGACACCTAGTTGGGAAAGAGTAAAGTTATTGGGGAAAAAAAAAGTTACAAAAATTTGTCACAAAATGACATGGTATGGGTGACGTGTCATAATAAAATAATTTAATTGGTGTCATTTTATATTTAACCAACAAATACATGACATGTGTCATTTGTAATTATTTTAATAACTCATTTTGTTCTACGCAAAATGAGTAATGCTATACGCGCAAAAAAAAGTTACAAAATATTAAACTAGTACAGCAATAGAATGATAATTGTCATAATATTAAACTAGTACACCAATTTTTACCTTTTATTTATCATTTATTTTCTTTTTATTCACATTTTATATATCATATTTATCAAATTGGACATAATCATTATTTTTATTTATTTTGGCCAAACTTTTAATTATCGCCAGTTAGAGATGCACTAACTATGAAAAAATATAGCTACCCCCGGTTTTCTTCTTATTTTAATAGATATATAATGGGTTATATAAAAGGAATTTATTTAACCAAAATAAAGGTAAAGGTAATGAAATATAAAACTTAAGTGGTGAATCCTATAAAACAACCTTTAACTAGTAAAAATATTCCTGACAAAAAATAAGTGAAATTAAAATATTTCCCCAAATATAATACGTTATATGGGTACGGTAAAATTTTTATAAATTAATAACTTTGGGACCGGTATATAATTTACTAATTTATCGAAATTATTAAATTATCGAGATTATAAATATATTATAGCTATTATATCGGTATCAAAATTTTGTATTGAAAATATTAATTTATAGTGCGTTATTAATTTATAAATTATTAATTAATGGAGGTTTTAATGTAGTTAATAATTTTCTTAAAAAATTGCACAACTGACATACATATACCGCCACTAACCAAAACACGCCATGTGTTAATGTAGTAAGTTGATAAAAAAAATTGGAAAATGTTTTTGAAAAGATGGCACCACTCTTTATATAACTCTTAGCAATAATATCTTCAAGTGACATAGATTTTAGCAATTAATACATTCTAATAATATGTAAAATAAAATTTTTAGCAAATTTTTTTAATAAGCTTTATGGATCCATATTTGACTAATTTTTAAAACCCTGATAGCATAAATATGAACAATATTAAGAATATGATTCCCAAAGTTATCCTAGGAGTCAATCATTTGACAACTTCGTTTCTTATGTGATATAATTGGTTTTATTTTTTAAAACTTAGGAACATGTACGATGCAAGAATTTTTTTAAAAATATATTTTTTTTAAAATATAAATGATATTGTAATTTTTAAGATGTAAAATTTATTTATTCACAATTTTTTATATGATATAATTTGATAATAAGGATGAAAATTAAAATAATCATAAAAGTGGGTCAGCGAACATTGCCTATTCATATTATCATAAACATTAAGTATATTGGAAATGCGTAGTCTTCACAAAAACATAAAATTTTGAATAGGCATGCTAAACATATGTAATGAGCTTGAGTCTCTCGCGTCAATTGGTATTTTAAAAATAGTATATTTTGAGAATTATTTCGATAATAATCATACATATACACATATATTTGCATAAAAATCTAACCGTCCATATTAAATTGGAGATACATGGATCATAACTAACAAAAATTTGGATAAAATTCACTTATGCATACGATATAATAAAAATATAATTTGATATTTTTATTTAGAGATTAAAATTGGAAAAAAATAATTTTACTAATTGAAATATATAGTATTATTCTTATTTTTATGTGTGTTTATGAATTTTTTTTTAATTTAAACGATAACTTTTATCTCGGTTTAATAATATATGAATCACATTTAATTGTATTTAAAAAAATTGTCCGTGGATCCATTATAGTAATCAAATCCAACTAATATAATATTTAGTTCGATTTTAATTTTGTTTAAAGCCGGATAAATATATTTTTTTAACTTAGAATAGTATATTTTACTTGTGTTTTATTTGTTTGAATTTCTATTTTGATTTTAATTATATTTTATCGTGGACTAGTTCTATAAATTTTTAGCCCGAATGAATAATATAAATTATTTTATTTTAACGAGATGCTATTATTCCAATCGACGAATTACAATATCAATAACATAATGTTTTAGCGAAATAAATAGTAAATATTATTTTATTTTAACCCAAAATCTATTACACCGACTAAATTTAACATATTATACTTAGTTCGTTCTAAATTTATTTTAACCTCAACCAATAGTATAATTTTATTTTAGTGGAGATCAATAATGCATATTATTTTCTCTTATTTTAATGTCATTGCACCGACGAACGAATTATTTATATTTCAATTTTGAAAAAAGTATCATGAATGATATAGATACAAAAACAATCCGGTGCATTATATAAACCCAAGTACTATATAAACCCAAATATTGTACCAACTAACCAGTAAAGCATAATATAAAGTAATATGTAATTGAGGAATTATAACTCAACATGAAACAGAAACAGATAACTAATATTAACTGTGATGCAGAGGAACCCTGATGATAAAGACTGGATAAATAAAAAAAATCAAAACATGAAATTAATACTTTTAGTCCGTAACTAGGTCATAGAAATAAGTTCATTAATATGTTCAAGCTTTCGTGAAGAATAAAATGTCAAAGAATTTCCAGTGACAAGGAAATGTATTGGTTTGAGTATTAAAGATCAAAGGGTTACGGTGAATAAAGCAATGAATGACCAGTAGGCTTTATCAGCTCAGAATTGTAAAGCGGGTTGAGTGAATCCAATTCAGTGCTAGTCGTTCTTGAACCAGACTAGTGCACTAAGCGTCAGCCCATCAAAAAAGGTTTAACTTAATCATTCAGAGAAAATCAAGCTGATACAACTTAGAGTGGATCAAAGAGTGGAAGAAATTGAGTTGTATTGAAGAAGTTCAGAAAAATTTTCTAAGTCTTATACTTTCCCCTCTGGGCACAACAAGAGATTAATACTAACATGGAAAAGCTTCCACTCATGGCGCAGTGAAGAATAATTCTAAGTTATAGAATTCCCTCCTGGCGCAAGTAACGGAGATTTTCTAAGGAAAAGAATTTGATCCACATTAGGCGCAACTGAGTTAATATTCTAAGGGAAGAATATTTTCCCCTTTGGCGCAAATGAAAATCAGTTTCCAAGAGAAGAACCCTTCTGGTCGCAAGTGAAAAAGAATTCTAAGGGGAGAACATTTTACTCCTGGAGCAAGTAGATCAATTACCTTTGTCCACTAGGCGCAAGTAAGACAATCTCTAAGTCCCGTTGATTACACTCTAGGTGCAACAAGATGACTTCGATAATTCATGATTACAGAAATGCAATTACATTGATTGTAATGAAGCCATGTAATGGGATAATTCTGAAGACTACACAAAAGGAGCAGAATGAATCAACACTGCTCATTATCTTCTCCAGCAACCAACTGTAACATTTACGAGAGTTCATTGAAGGCCATTTATTTTGAAAAGCTTATCATTGTACTGTTATGTTGTTAAATTTATTGTAGCTAATCTTAATTGATTAGAGTGTAGCAACATCAAGGTTTATATTAATAAAATAATAT
Source organism: Apium graveolens (assembly GCF_009905375.1). NCBI lineage: Eukaryota > Viridiplantae > Streptophyta > Magnoliopsida > Apiales > Apiaceae > Apium > Apium graveolens. The sequence goes on from NW_027417162.1 coordinate 9,863, forward strand.
ATTTCTCGAATTGTTTTGTGTATTTCTTGATTCTTTATATTGAACGAAGAACTTTAAATGAATAAAAAAAATTGTAGGTATCGTATTCAACCCCATTTCTACGATACTTTGGGACTAAAAATTGATATCAGAGCTTGTTGATTGACATAAAAACAAGATCCGAAGAAAGAAACCAAATCAAACAAGTTCTTGAAATTTTTTAAATTTAAAAAATATTCTATCTTGAAATTTTTGGATCTTAAATAATTTTATTTCGCCAAGATGATGAACAACCAAAGAATTGGATAAAATTACAACCTACGAAAGAAAAAGGTGATATTGTTCATTAAAGCTTTGAATCCATTAAACATTAGAATATTACCAAATGGTCCTTATATTTCGATGGAAGTGGTTGCTAAAACAAGCACCGCTACTGGTGGAAGAATTCCTTCTACATCTACTCCCAGGAATTCGTCCAAATATATGGAGACTAAGAAAAAGTTGATAAATCTGGACACAAGCCTTCAACTTATAATAGTGGAATCGACTGATAAGGATATGAGTCATCAACTCTTAGGAGGTAATAGTGCAAAGGAAATGTGAGAAACCATTGAACTGTTAATGGAAGGTACTTTTGAAGTTAAAGAAAACACAATGTATATCCTAACGACTCAATATGAAGCATTTAAATTAAAGCCCAGAGAAACACTGTCTTCTCTCTTTGAAAGATATGCAAGACTGCTGAGCGAATTGAAATTACAGGGCAAAATTTATCTGATGCGTGAGACTAATAGGAAGTTCATGCTGACTCTATCAGTTCACTTGGAACAAAAGAACACATTCATCAGAGGGAGAGTTAACTTTATCACTATGTCCCTAGATATGATTTATGGAAAATTGAGAACCCATGAATTGGAACAAGAGCAGAGAGTTATAATTTATGGCCCTGGTTTCGTTAACAGCAAGAGCATGGCACTTGCAAAAACCACTGCACTAGTTGCCCGTGAACCTGAAACTTCAGTAGTTAAAGTTGCACCCTCCTCAACAATCATGAAAATCGTGGTAGCTGAAATTGCTCAGGATGATCCGGGAGATGAAAGTGAGTTCTATACTCAGAAGGAACTTGAAAAGTTGGAAGATAAATCAATGGCTTATATGGCTTCAAAATTCAGCCATGTTTGATTTAGAAGAAAGCCCAACTACAAGTCAAGGGGCTCATCTGGAAGATTTCATAAAGGAAGCTACTAATCAGGGTCAAGCTCCAGAGGGGATAAAAGTCAAGTTGGGTGGAAAAAAGCAAAAAAAGATGTTACAATTACAATGAATTGGGGCACTTCGCATCTGAATGCGGAAAGCCCAAGGCGGCAAAAGGAAAAGATTCTTATGAAAGAAAAGAAATTTACGAAGATATGAAGAAACATAATGAGAAGCTGAAACAGAAGATAAATGCATATATGGTTAAGAAGAAAGGAAGAGCATATATTTTTGAAGGAAAAAGCTGGGATGATACTAATTCGGATGAAGAGGAAGAATATGTGAATCTAGCTCTTATGGAAGACTCTAAAGAGGAATCACCACAATCACCTCAGGTTCCTGAACTTACCACTTTTGTTATATCTAAATCTGAATACAAATCTATTGTGCATGAACTTACTTTAGAATTGTTTAATATTCATACAAGCATGCTTGCATATAAACTTGAAAATGATAAATTAGTTTTTAAAGTTGAGAATCTGACCTTAAGGAATGAAGAACTAGAATTGCTTGTAGTTTCTTTAGAAGACCTTAAGCTGAAGAATGAGTACCTAGAGAATAAGTTTAAGTTCAACACAGACATAGAGGCCATTCTTAGAACCCAAATTGCTGATCTAGAAAAGAAGTTAAAGGCCTTTAAGAATGCAGCTCTGATTTAGATAGAGATAATAGATAGTCAAAGGTTTAAGTCTAAGACAGCAATATGCCTTGACTATTTTAAGTTAGAAGGTAAGAAATATGTTGGTGCATCAGAAACAAATGAGTTTGTCCCTGAAAAGGTACCAAATATTATTAGGGATATTATATTTCCGTTGTACACTAAGTCTGTTTCAGAACATTTAGATGAAGTGAGTTTGTTAATCAATGAGGAATTGATTGCTAAGGACAATGAGAAGAAGAAGGTAGAGGAATCCCCTTAAACCCCTAAGGTTTCAGTTAGAAAGGAGAAACCCAAAACTGACCAAGGTAACAAGGTAGATAAACAAGAACTAAGAAATCAAAGACCATAGATGAGCCTAAGGCTGATGAGAGTGTTAAGGTTAAGTCTAAGAAGAACATGAATGTCAAGGTAGGTGTGAATAAGAAGTTTACTTTTGCATCTTCCTCATCTGCATCTAGAAAATTGTGTAATAATTGTAACTTTGTTTCACACCTTACACATGCATGCACTAAGGTTATAGTAAAATCTGTTGCATCTTTTAGTATGCCTGTCATGCCTAATATGCCTAGTTTGCATGAGCCCCATGGCATAGCTGGTTGTATGTCATGTGTATTTATTACCATATTTGAGTACTTTAAAGCATTTCATACAAATCTATCAAGGGAGAAATATGTTTTAGTGATAGTCGATGACTGCTCAAAGTACATACGGGTGTTGTTCTTACAATCAAAGGATTAAGCACCACAAATGATTGATGATAACATAAAGAAGATTGAGTTCGAAGAGAAACTACCTATCAGAAAGATCAGATCAGATAGTGGTACTCAATTCAAAAACGTATCTCTTAATAAATTCTATACAGGGGAAGGTAATTCGAGACAGTATTCAACACCAAGAACTCCACATCAAAATGAAGTAGTAGAAAGGAAGAATCGTACCTTGGTTGAAGCAGCAAGGACTATGCTAAGTGAATCAAGACTTGCCACCTAATTCTGGGCTAAAGCAGTCAACACAACATGTTACACTCAAAATCGTACCATGATTAATAAAGATCATGACAAGACTCCTTATGAGATCATGAATGATAAAAGATAAACACTGAAATACTTTCATGTGTTTGGAGCTGAATGCTTTGTGCTTAAAGAAGGAAATGAGCAATTAGAAAAGTTTGATATTAAAGCAGAAGAAGGCATATTTCTTGGATAATCTCTGGAATCTAAAGCATACAGGGTTTATGTGATTGTTGATCAGAAGGTGATTGAAAGCCTTAATATAATGTTCGATGACACCAAGTTTGCAAGCCTGCAAAGAGAAAAGGATTTTGAATCTCTAAAATTTGAGAATCTTTCAGATGATCCTTTATATGAAGACGAACCTGAGGTTGCTTGTTTTATACCTAATGTAAATGGAAATAATGATCCTGAATCAAGTAGTGGCAGTAGTGGTAATACAGATCATATAGAAAACCCTACAAGAACCACTCCACACAGATTAAAATAATCAATCCATGGTGACAACAACTCAGGGGGAGCAGGAAGAGGATCTAAAGTTCACACTCAACATAATGTTGAACAAGGGAAAACATCAAGATCTTATCTTCCAAGACAAAGAGTATGGAACAGAAACCATCCTTTTGAATTGATTATTGGTAATCCTGACACAAGAGTGAGAACTAGACGTGCCACACAGAATGAATGTCACTTCTAAGGAATTATTTCAGGAAATGGAGCATAAGAAAGTGGATGAGGCACTTGAAGATCCAAATTGGGGTTATTGATATATAAGAAAAAATCAATCAGTTTGAGAGACAGAAAGTTGGGAAGCTGGTACCCCGACCTAAAGGGAAAACAGTGATTGGTACTAGGTGGGTATTTAGAAACAAATTGGATGAAGACGGAATTGTAACGAGAAACAAGGCCAGACTGGTAGCTAAAGGTTACTCTCAAGATAGGGGTATATGTTATGATGAAACCTATGCTCCAGCAGCCAAGCTTGAGGAAATCAGGATATTTCTGGCATTCACTGCACATTCAGACTTCAAAGTTTATCCAATGGATGTTAAGTGTGCATTCCTGAATGGGGAGTTAGAAGAAGAAGTATATGTGGAAACAACATCCAGGTTTTGAAGATCCAAATCTGGTGGACTTTGTATACTTTCTATCAAGGCTCTTTATGGTCTCAGGAAAGCACCAAGGACATTGTATGACACTCTCTCAGAATTTCTACTTGAAAATGGTTTTACTAGAGGTGTTATAGATAAAATTCATTTCATAAAATGCATAAATTGATATGATATTAGTGCAAGTATATGTTGACGATATTATATTTGGTTACACTAATGATGATCTTTGCAAGAGATTTTCTAAGCTAATGCAAAGTAAGTATGAAATTAGCATGATGGGAGATTTTAACTACTTTTTTGGATTACAAGTGAGTCAAAGGAAAGATGAAATATTTATTTATCAATCCAAGTAAATTGGAGAACTTCTCAAGAAGTATAATCTGAAAGATTCAACTCCGGCAAAGACTCCAATGCCAACAACCACTAAGCTTGTGATAAGTGGCATTTTTATACCACTTAGAACATCTTATAATGGCTTGAACTGATGTCTTGAAATCAAGTATTTTATGTATTTGATGTGTTTTTCTAGTGTTTGTGCATTTCAGGGTATTACTTGCATTTATGGAGAGATTTCATCAAGAATAAGCCTTAGTACGTGCTTGGCATTGCGAGTGGGAAGTTAGGAGCAGAACGCAGCAGAGAACGGGAGAAAAATAGCAAATTTTCCAGAAAGCTGTTGGGTGCCCGCTCAGCCTGGCTGGGCGGCCGCTCAGGAAGCTGGGCACCCGCTCAGGATTGCTGGGCGGTCGCTCAAGGGCGCGAATTAAAATTCTGATTTTTAGAGTTCTTATTCTACTGGACTTCTGACTTCTGAGATAGCTCGGAATTGTGGGGCTTCTATATAAGTAGTTTTCAGAGATATTTCACGTGTGTTGAATCGTGGTATCAATCGAGGAGTAAGGAGATAAGGAAGAAGACCGTTTTAGCACATCGCAACGAAGAAGAGGAAGCATAGTTTTCTTGTGATTTTTGTATTCGTTGTATCAGTGGATGCTAGTTTTCTTTGCTTTGAACCTTATTACTCTTGTGACGTACTCTGGTTTAATTAAGTATTTTTATTAGTTATTCTCGTATGTTATTATCATGTTTTCATATGAACCCATGGTGACGATGAGTTCAATCATGGGCTAATCGTGATCATGGGGTCATAACGGATTTACTATGGAATTCTTTAGTTAGTTGTTTAATACCTTAGTGTGTGATGATTGTATGATATCTAGTATTGGTTGTGCTTATTCGTCTTATATGCGTCGCGAACATATAAGATAGGGTGTTAATCTCTTGTGAAGCGACAGTGGATCTTGAGATTTAGAACTTGCCATGCTAGCATAGGTTCATGTATGTGTATGCATGATTAGTGGGTAACTCTAACCATTTTACTTGCCCTGTGTAATCATAAGGAATAATTTGTGCTTAAATCGTTATGTTGTCAAATTCTGTAGACATATAGGGTCTCAACATAATTGATGCCTATTCAACTTCTATCTTAATTGTGGATGTTTGGTAGAATGGTATTAGTACAACGAAAGTTGGCTTTTATCAGTTTCGTGTTGTTTGATTAATATCATCACCGTTACATGCTAAGGGTAATAACAATAACTATTAAAGGAAGTAGTAATGAAGTTATGATCTCATGTGTGTTTAATATTGTTAATTCAAGTGTCAATTAAGTGTTTAATTCTCGTAGTTAATTATAGTTAATACTTAGTTAATCAAATCTATGTGTTATTGTCTTAACATTGAGAAGTAATCATACATTGATGAGTAAGTGTTAACTGAACATAATTAGTCTAAGTCTCTGTGGGAACGAACTAGAAAGTATTCTATATTACTTGTGAACGCGTATACTCACATTTTATCACGTATAAAATCCAAACATCAACTCCAGTTACCAGATATTTCACCAAAATTCACATAATAATCACATAATAATTATTTATTGTTAAAAATAATTACACAATATATCGCGGATATTACAATTCTTCTCCCACATAACCCTCTGCAATAGAATCTTCCGGTTTACTTATATTCCGAACATAAGATTTTAAATTTCCAAGGTACCGTTCAATAGGAAACATGGACCTAAGTTGTACTGGTCCATGTTTTTCGACTTCCCGACATAAGTGAACAAGCAGGTGGACCATTATATGAAATATGATTGTATAAAAATCACCTCAAATCGACAAAGTATGTCGACAATTTCTTTTTGCTTCTTCAGGTCATTTAAATCGATCACTTTGCTCCATAGACCTTTGAGAAATGTGCCCAATTTAATCAACGATAACGCAACCTCCGACTTTAATGTTCTTCTCGAGGAAAATTGTAACAAATAATGAAGTATGAAATGAGCATCATGGCTCTTATACCCAACCACTTTTTTCTCGCTTATGCTTACATACCGACTAATAGTTGAAGCACAACCGTATGGTAGCTTGGCATTCTTTAATACAGAGCAAAAGATTTCTTTCTCCTTTTTTGTCATGTCGAATATTGCAGGTCTAATTTCATATGACTTTTCATCAGCAGATAAAACAGAATGAAGTGGCTTTCTTATATTTTGTTCTTGTAAATCGAAACACGCTTCTAAATGATCCTTTGACTTTCCACTAATATTAAGTACAGTACCTAATATTTTGTCACATACGTTCTTTTCAATGTGCATGGGATCAAGGTTGTGTCGAAGTGGATTATGTCTCAAATATGATAAATAAATAAATAAATAAATTTTTTTGAAAGGAGAATCACTTTTAACATTTTTCTTGGCCATCCCGAAATGGTTTTCGTACCCCTGCAACAAGTCTTCAATATCAGTTCCTGATAAAACTGGTGGAATCCGTCCCATTTCAATATCACCATTAAAGTTTTTTTATCCAGCCTCCACTTATGTGTTGACTCAAGAAACTTCCTATGATTCATGTAGCACTGTGTTTTAAATAACACGAAGAAGTCTCGTAATGGCAAACAGGACATCCTAGTTTTCCCTTCGTACTTCAGCCGAACAACATTGCATATTCGGGAAAATCGCTAATAGTCCATATAACGCGTACACACAACTTAAAATTATGGTCAGTCAAGGCATCGTAAGTTTCAATGTCGACATCCCATAATTCTTTCAACTTCGTAATTAAAGGTTGCATATGCACATCGATATTATTGCCTGGAGAATCTGGACCCGATATTAGTGTTGAGGGTATCAAATTTTCTTGTTTCATGCACAACCAAGGTGGAAGGTTATAATTTAACAATATAATTGGCCATGTGCAATGAGTTAAATTCATTGTGTGATACGAGCAAAAACCGTCAGTCGCTACACCTAAGTTCACTTTTCAATATTCTGAGGAAAAATCAGGATATTGAGCATCCATCATCTTCCAAGTCTCGCCATCAGCCGGATGTCTTAGTTTCCCATCCTTTATACGTCCCACTGCATTTCATGTCAATAATTTTGGAAAACTCTTTGCACATGAACATTCTTTGCAACCTTGGTTTTAGTGGAAAATACCTCATTACATTTGCTGGCACTTTGTGAATCAACTTATTCGGCTCATTATTAACACCACTGCCTTTTTCTCTTGTACAACCCACCTTGAAACTCCACAAGTATGACATTCATCTTTATCTTCATTTTCTTCCCAATACAACATGCAACTATTTGGGCATGTGTATATTTTCTTATATTGGAAACCTAAATCCTTAATGACATTCTTTGCAGCATTGAAGGGCAAAGGGAGGTGGGCTTGAGGAAATGCTTCTTTCATTAGCTTAAGCAACTCCCAAATGCGGACTCACTAATTCCATGTACACACTTTAAATGATAGAGTCTGATCATGAGACCTAATCGAGAAAAGTTAGTACATCCCGGGAATAATGGTTGTTTTCCTTCCTCAACCCTTCTATAAAAATTTTGTGCATGTGCATTTGATCTTTTTTAACAATTTCCAAACTATTTACTCATACACTTGAACATCTCGTCTAAGTTATTCCCAAAATCTATCCCCGTTTTGTAATCCATAAAGTTAGTACTAACATTTGGCTTTGTTTGTGAACTTTCATAAATCCATTTGACATGTGCTGGGGAGGACCACTACAAACAAGATGGTCATTGATGACCTCTCTTGTATGCTATTTACGATAAATACAGTTTTTGTAAGGGCACTTTATTTCGTTGCCCCTCGCACAAACTGGGAAGGAATTATCTAAAAAATCTGTCACTTCTTGTCCGTATTTTGCGCTATATCTCGATAGTCATATCCAAATGTTACTCTCAGAGTCCATTACGACAATCTAAACTTAGTTTGAACCTACTTTCACCTAGAAAAAATAGAGTAGATGTGACGATAAACTTAAGGTTTTATACTTGACTATACTAATGTAGGACCGGGTGTGCGAGACGTTTATATCAAGATTATACTACTGTTACATGTACTTGTTAAACTACATAGAGAAACAAATTACAAGAGAAACAAATTACAAGATAAACAAATAACAAATACAAATAATATAATTCTACACATCTAAATTAGCAAACACAGAGATAGTGTTTCAGTCTTTATAGCCTCTTCTATAAACACAGAGATACAAAAATAAATTACTCGATGTTGAGATAGTGTTTCATTTAAAATGTAAAGCTTCTGTTAGAAACACAGAAAAAGCCCAAATTAGCAAAATAAAGAATAAATTCGAAATAAGCATGAATCAAAAGCCTCAAATCAAAAGTCATATAACATACTTGCATTAAAATCCACCAATTAAACACATTATTACACACAAAACTCTAATTCATACATTCTAACAAGTAATCCATCACATCAACCCATAGATAAATATTCATGAATAGCTGATCAAATAAGCATGAAGCTTACATGTCTTACCTGATTCTGATAAATGGTCTCACAAAATAGTACAAGTTCAACCTTCTTGTTCCACTTGATCTTCGTTCCTCTGTAATGATAGAAAATTATGACCATCAAATGATCTCAAAATAAAGCCATAAATCTATCATTACAATTAAAAAATTGCAAAAGGAGAACAGTAATATATTAAACTATCCTCGGCATTTCAAACAAAAATTAGATCAACAAATTAGATCACGGATTAACTTATAACATGCACCTAAAGAAAACTATGGGTCACAAGCCACCCATCTTTGACTAGCGTATTCATTTCGTTAACCTTATTTTTTCCTTTTAATTTATTAAGATAAGCCACTTAATTACTTTATTAAAAATTCTTGTAATATTTGAATTACACTATCTGATTTCACACATAATAAAGTTGAGTTGTGTTTAGAAGCTTAACACAACTCAGTTTTTGCGACTTAACTTGCGAATACATTTTTTTGTATGCAAAAAAGTATATTCAACACAAAATTCAGCAACAAAGGTTTATAACACACTAAAACTATAAATCCTAAATTATAAGTTTGAAACATAAAAAATTGTAAGCCCTAAATAACAAACCCTAAAACAAAAGTCACAAACAGAAAAGTAATGTAAAATCCAAAAGCCCCAAATCAAAAGCCCTAAAAAATAAACCTTAAATAAGCCCCAAATCGAAATAAGTTTGAAATTACCTGCAAAATCCACCAATGTAAAGCCCCAAATTATCTGCATAAATAGTTCAAAACAAGTTCAAATTATTCAAATCGAAGCCCAGATTTACAAATCGAAGCCCATACTTACCAATCGAAGCGCAGATTTACAAATCGAAGCTTTAAAATGAGAATGAAAAAATCGAGTTTCTTGAAAATGAATGAAGCAACGCCAGAGAATCGAGTTCGAGAATGAGTTTAAGGGAAGAGAATCGAGTGCAAAGTGAGAAAGTGAGAATGAGTTTAAGGAAAGTATGGTGATATTTTTGTTAAAGGGGGAAAATAGCCGCCCAAATATTTGGCTTCGGGAACTGTGCATATCTGTGTCTAAATTTCACTCAATTACTTTTTCAGTTTTTATTAAATATTTAAAATTTTAAATATTATAAGAAAATTGTACAACTAATGTAAAATATATGTCAAAATAACACGATAATGATAAAATCAATCGATATTTCACGGTTTAGGGTTTAGCATTTTGACCACGATTTAACCGTGGTTTTACTACTAAAAAATCACACCATATAAAATCCGAATCTTTTAAGAAAAATAAACGTCTTTAAAGTCAATAAGAACAATTATTCGTATAATTGGATCGTCGAACAAAAATTTGAAAAAAATAGAACCACCATTTGGGACAAGACTATTTAATGGGAACTTGTGTTGACCGTGGTTTGACTACTATAAAAACATACGATATAAAATCTAAAAATTTGTAAAAAAAATTACACTTCTCTAGAATTATTAGGTAATATCATTTGTACGGTTGGATCATTGGACAAGAATTTTAAAAAAATAGAATCACCATTCGGGACAAGACTGGTTAATGTGAAACTGTATTGACCGTGGTTTGACAATTATAAAAGCACATGATATAATTTTTTTTAAAATTACACATCTCTAAAATTAGTAGGTAACGTCATCTGTACGGTTGGATCGTCGAACACGAATTTAAAAAAAATAGAAATACCACTCGGGACAAGACTAGTTAATGGGAACCTGTGTTGACTATTATAAAAGCACACAATATAAAATCTAAAAGTTTTTTTAAAAAATTTACACATATTTAAAATTAGTAGGTAACATCATCCGTACGGTTGGATCGTCAAACAAGAATTTTCAAAAAATAAAATCTTCACTCCGGACAAGACTAGTTAATGGGAGCATGTGTTGACCATGGTTTGACTATTATAAAAGCACACGATATAAAATCATTTTTTTTAAAAAAAATTACACATCTCTAAAATTAGTAGGTAACATCATCCGTACGGTTGGATCGTCAAACACGAATTTAAAAAGAATAAAATCACCACTTGGGACAAGACTAGTTAATGGGAACCTGTGTTGATTATGGTTTGACTATTATAAAAGCAGACGATATAAAATTTATTTTTAAAAAAAAAAAATTACAAATCTCTAAAATTAGTAGGTAACATTATCCGTACAATTGGATTTTCGAACAAAAATTTTAAAAAAAATAGAAACACCACTCGGGACAAGACTAGTTAATGGGAACTTGTGTTTACCGTGGTTTGACTATTACAAAAGCACACGATATAAAATCTACTCCCTCCGTCCCTTTCAATTGTTTACATTTTTTAGAGAGTGTTCGACACGCATTTTAAGGTGCATATTACGTATAGTTCTGTAATTTTTTTTACAATTTTTTTTTTCTGAATAAAAATTAAAACATTTAACTTTTATTCAGAAAAAGAAAATTGTAAAAATAAGTTACATAAATATAATTTTTATGCACCTTAAAATGCGTGTCAGACACTTCCTCAGAAATGTAAACAATTGGAAGGGACTGAGTGGGTATTTTTTATAAAAAAAAATACACATCTCTAAATTTAGTAGGTAACATCATACGTATGGTTGGATTATTTTTAAATAATTTTAAAAAAATCAGAACCTGAATATAACTAATAATTTTAAAATTAGTACAATAGCTAAAGCAACACTAAATAGCCTATTGCAACAGAGTAAAGCAAATGCAACGCTTTGAAGTGCCACGTCAGCATGTCACGTCAGCACGTGGGTCCCATAGGGGACCTACTGATGCCATGTCAACATGCCAAGTCAGCAATGGGCCCCACACATGGGTCTTACATGTGCCACGTCAGCAAAATGGACCCCGTCTCGTGGGGCGCACATGTCACGTCAGCATGACACATCAGCAAAAGTGGGTCCATCATGCCATATCAGATTTTTCTGTCCATGTCAGCATTTATTAAATTAAAAAAATGTCTAATGCAACGTTGCGGCCTCTACTGTTGCATGCTGCGGAACGCTAACAGTAATTAACAACATTTGTTTCAACGTAATGCAACGCTTTCTCCACTTTGTTGCAATATATTAAAATTTTTATAGATAATGTCACGCTTTTCGTGCAACGTTAGCTAAAAAGTATTGCATATGTGTACTTAAGGAATAGTGCAAACAAAACAACCATTTTTAATTAGCTGAGTTAAGGGCCTAATAATTGAGCCATAATGAGCCACAAACCATCTATAATACCCATTAACCCCAAGAAACCTCTATGAGAATTCAGTGGCCCGAGTATTCTATCTTGCTCTAAGGGCCTAAGCCATAATGAGCCACGAACCTTCTATAATACCCTGCCCCAAGTATTCTATCTTGCTTTTAGAGAATTCGCAGACTCCATAGTAGAACTGTAAACCAGTACATCATCAAAATAATAGTACAAAGTCTCTAATTTGCTCAGAGAATACCTGATTCATGAGACTCTAGAATGTGACAGGTGCATTGGTCAGCCGAAAGGGCATGACCATGAACTCATAATGGCCTTGATGAGTTCTGAAAGTCGTGTTAGGTATGTTTTCTTCACTCACCCTTATCTGATGGTAACTTCTCAGATCTAGTTTGGTGAAATTGAGCTTCCTTTCAATTCAGCCAACAATTCCTCAATAACCGGTATTGAGAATTTATCCTTGATAGTCATTGCATTAAGTGCCTTGTAATCCAGACACAGCTTCCATGAAGTGTCTTTTTTCTCACTAATAAAACTGGAGAAGCATAGGGTGAGCTGCTGTGTCTTATTATAACACTGATCAACATCTCTTTGACTATTTTCTCTATTTTTTATTTGTGTGTATAAGGACATTTATAGGGATTAATGTTGACTGGTTTACTATCTGATTGTAGTGGAATTTTATGGTCATGAGTTCTGGGAGGTGGTAGACCCTTAGGTTAATGGAAGATATCTTGGAACTCCTTTATTAGGGTAGTGACCTCTGGAGGAACATCCTCAGCTCTTTCTGCTTCCACTGCCATTACCTGAATGAGGAAGCAGGCATCTCCCTTGCTAGCTATACCTTTCCCTCCTGATTTATTGATAATCTTGATAGTAGTTTCCCCACAGTTCTGCCTCAAGTTAATTCTTTGTTGCCTCCACAACACAATGATGTTGTCATGGTGAAAGTAAAAAATGACAGATGATACTAACTTCATCCAATTAACTCTCAGTATCATATCATAGCCTCCTAAAGGTAGTACCAGCATGTCAACATAAAAAAAAATCAGCCATCTCCCAACACATTGACTTAATCTACTGGTTGCAGTTAAGTTTTGTTCCATTGGCAACTGTAACAGGGTTGGACTTTAAGTCCCAGTTGGCTTTTTGCCCATATTTGTAACTGAAATGGGAATGCCAAACAAGCACTGAATGCAACAAAAGATTGAAAAACCAGAAGATTGATCATGAGTGAAAAGAATGACTCTCCCTAAAAATATTGATTACTTCTGAATCAAAATTGTGCAGCCATTCACAATTTACACAAACAACAAAACAAAGCATTCTCGAGTTCGATGAACAATTGTTGAAGCAGGCGATTATGCAATTACAGTCCTAGATACATTAAGAACCCATGAGCTGTCCATATTACCTATTGTTGAGGTAATTCTTTGATATTCATACAACTTCTAACATGTTATGTTCAAATGATCTGACATTGAAAATTCTGATGGAAAATGCTTTGATTGTGCTTACTACTAGACTCAAACGGATCATTCTACATAAAAGTCCAATGGATTCGGACGGACTATTAGATGTTTAAGAAGATATTTGAGATTTTTAAGTGCTGTTTCGTGATTTTAAAGCTGTCAAAGTTCTTAAACCTATCAGAATTCAATGTCTTGAGTGATCTCAAATTACATATTGATAACGCCAAGATCTATAACAGTCAACTTTGTGTAATTTGTGATAGTGCAGTGCCATCTTACATTTTGCTATGCATTCACCAGCTTGCATCCATAAATTTGATAGTGTAGTTGATATGTTGGTTGAAGGTGATGGCATGGTTGCAAGCTTTGATGAAAATGTTATAGGTTTTATTGTAGGGATTGCAACTGAAGCTTGTAGAGTTGTTTTGTCTTTTATAGCTTCCATAATTTGTTTCAGAAAATGTTGGTTCTCCTGAACCAGGGTTTCTATCTCCTTTTGGAGTTTGGTGATTTTCTCATTATTGGTTGATATATGAGAAGTGACATCAGTGATATATTTCTCAAAATTTTCTATATCCTGCTAAGAACAACAAACAATTAAATTTTCCCTTTACAAAAACAAAATGCATGACATTCAATGGCATTTAATTTTCTAATAATTGATATTAATAATTCATCAATATACCTTCTATTAGGAGTGAAATAATAACCAATGTGTTTTTCTATTTCTAGAAATCCTTTATATGCTTCTTCTAGTTTTTCTGTATTATTTTCATCTAATCCTTCGAGAGCAAAATTTTTTATGATTTCTACAGCTTCTGAAGTAGTAGTCCATATTATTAAAGATCCCGATATTATTTTCCATGGTTGAGCTTGTCTGCTTGTATATTCTATTTTCATTGTTTATTTTCTCTACTAAGATAGTCAGCTAACATATTTTTTGTTCCTGATATATTTTTTATTACAAAATCATAACAACAGAAAAAAGATTGCCATTTTCTTCTTTTATTTAATTCTGGTAATAATTCTATTTTATTAGTAATAAAGGCTTTTACTTGAGTATTATCTGTTCTTACTACAAATTTAACAGGCAATAAATGATAATGAAACTTCTTAATCCCATATTTTACAGCTAATAGTTCTTTTTCATTTATGTGGTAGTTTGATTCATTAGGTTTCCAAGTTCCTCCTGCATATCCACATATATGTGGCTTTTCTTTATCTATGTCATCCTTCTCATATGCTATTAGGACTGCTCCCCATCCTATATCGCTAGCATCAGTATATAATTCTAAATGATCTGTTTCTATGGGTATTCTATGTTTTGGTAAATCTTTCACCTTTTCCTTAAGAATTTTTATACAATTTTCATGTTCTTTTGTCCATTCAAAAGGTTTATTTTTTGTTAGTTCCTGTAATGGTTTTCTTAATTTAGGTAAGTCTTTAATATGATCTGAGGCATGATTTACTATTCCTAAAAACTGTTGTACCTCTTTTTTATTTTCTAATTTATCTTTAAAATTTACAATCTTTGTTACTACATGATCTTGTAATTGTATACCTTCTTTATCTATTTTGTATCCTAAATATTCTATCTTATTCTTAAAGATTTCAGATTTCTTTTCAGACAATAATATTCCATGCTGGTTTATTGTTTTTATAAATTGCTCTAAATGTTTTATATGCTCTTCTAGAGTTTCACTATATATTAATATATCGTCTACATATACTATGCAGAAATCTTTTAATTTTCTAAAGATTTGGTCCATTCTTCGTTGAAATATTTGTGGCGCATTTTTTAATCCAAAGGGTAATACTATCCATTCATAATGTCCTTGCGGAGCACTAAAGGCTGTTAAAGGCCTTGATTCTTTGGTTAATTTTATTTGCCAAAATCCACTTTTACAATCGAATTTACTAAACCATTTCTTATTTCCTAGTTTATTTATAAGATTTCTTTTATATCGTAAGAAATATCCATCAAATATAGTTTTCTTATTTAATTCTCTATAGTCTATTACCATACGGGCTTTTCCCCTTTTCTGTTCATTATGTTTTCTTACAAGGAAAGCCGGGCTGCTATGTGGACTTTTACTTTCTTGTATTAATTTTAATTTTAATAATTCATTGGTTTGATTATCAAATTCTTTTTGATCTGAAGGGCTATACCTTATAGGTTTAGATCTTATTATATCATTAGGGTTTAATAATTTTATTTCAGCATATATCTTTTCCTTATCCCATAAACTCATGGGATTTTCTCCGAAGTTGGATTTTAATAAAATATTATATTTTTCAGTTAATTCTTGTAGATTATTATTTCTTTCTATTCTTAGATTGTTTATTCTTATAGTATTTATAGTACTTATTGGCATAATTCTTTTTAATACTATCCACTTATTACACGAAGTTTGTAATGATAGGGTATTTGAAGTTACTATATGTGTTTTAAAATAATCTAAGAAGTTATTTCCTAATAATATAGATTGCTTCATCTTATTCTGATATACAATAGGTAGACTGAATAATGTTTTATTTAGCTTTATTCTCATGTTTTTTGCTATTACATCTAATTCCTTCTTTTGTTCATTAAATCCTGATACCCTAGTTCTATGTGCATTAGATTTTTCCCATCTATATGAAGCTAAAACTTCCTTTTTTACTAGACATAGATCTGCTCCACTATCTATAAATATTTTTTGTTTTAGGAATTTATATTTTTTATATTCTACATCTGCTTCTATGTATATTGCTACCATTCCTCCCAATTGCTTTCACTAGATGATTCATAATTTATAAAGTTTATTTCATTATCAGTTTCACTAATATAAAACTCTTCATATTCATACCATCTATTGTCATCTTCTTTAATTTGTTCTATTTCCATTATGAATTGTGATGTATTTATATATTTTACTTTCTTTTCTTTCAGTTTAGGACATTTATTAGCATAATGTCCTTTTTCATTACAATTCCAACATTTACATTCACTTATATCTCTCTTTTTAAAAGGTTTTCTTCTAAACTTTCTCTTATTTTTATATCTTCTCCTATTTTCTGGTGTATTTCTAAATTTCCTAAATCTTTTTCTCTTATATCTGTTGTATTTATAAGGATAATTATTTCTATTTTGTTTGTTTTTGTACTTATCATATGATTTTTTCTTATTATACCTCTTCTTATAGTTCCTATAGGGTTTTTTATCTTACATCCAAATACTAGTCTTCTTTCAGTGAATCCACATATTTCTCTTAATCCTAGTTTTTTATCCTTTTTAACCTTCTGTTGTACCCTATATTCTTCACATTTTCTCATTAGATATCCTCTTAGTACTCTTATTCTTTCACCCAGAGTGTTCTCACGAGGTTCTAACTTATTATATTCCTTAGTTATCTCGGTATTATAAGGTTCTGGTAAATGATCATAATATAATTGTTGATATATATGTCCTTCTTCGGGTAAGAATCTAGCTTCATAAAAGAATTTAGTAAAACTTATAGTATATTCTGGTAACTTGTTAATTTTACAGCATTTCATGTTATTTAGATTCATTATTATTTCTATTTTTCTTTCTATTAGAACTTGGTCTCTAGCTACTATCCAAGGTTCTCCTAAGAATTCTCTTTTTAATATCATATCAAATATTTGTAACATTGATTTCCAATCCGTTGCATACCTTAGTACTTCAGTTTTTAACTGATATTCTATGGATTCTATCCAATATGCTACCTTTCCAATTAACGTTTTTGAGATCAAGTTATAAGTATATTCTAACTCATCTGTATGAGTGGAATTCATTAATGTTATATACATTCCTAAATTCCAATCAGTTATTCTCCTGCTAATTTCTTGTTCTTCATATACATTATCTAAGTCTAAAAAGTATCCATTTAAGTTTACGCCTTGTGACATTGATCCTATGAATTCTTTAAATTCATTATGTTGTCCTATTGGTATGTGTTTTGGTATCGTGTTCCTATATCTTGTTATAACTTCCATATTATGGTCGGTTACTTCTTCTTCTGGGTAGTTATCCATCTCCTCATTTTTTATTCCTTCAGTTTCTATATCAGTATAATTATCATATACAATCAGGATTAATTCAGGAAAATAATACCTTGGGAAATAGCAATATGGAAGAGACCGTGTGAGGACTCCTGCATCCATCCAAGAATATCCAAAGGAGCTTGGAGAGCGTTGAGGATAATAGGGCAAGGGTGAGTTGAGACTTCCGGTGACCAGAAAGCTATTGTAAGAGGTAAAAATTCTGATTTAAATCTTATTGTGTATGATAGCATTATAAAATAATGTTCTCTAAGATTATGATGTTTAATTAGTATGAGGTTATAGGGAAGATTTCATTTAAAATAATTAATTCGTTTTTGTCTACTGCTTACTACATGCAAATATTAATCGATATGAATATGTATTTTAATGCGCCTTCCCTCTTTAGGGTTGTGAGGTATATAAACGATCCAGAAATTGGTTCCCCCAGAAATTGGTATCAGAGCCAGTAATAGGCGGGAAATGAATAGTAAAACACTGTAGCAAAAGTAGCCGTGAATAGTAGACAGTGAATAACTAATGAATAGTAAAAGGTACATGAATAGTAAAAATGAAATAAAATTTGAAGGTTAAATGAGACCTCCGACAAGAATAAATAGAGAAAGGAATAAAAGATATAAATCTAAAATAATAGCAACTCTATTAATTTTATTTATAGTAGAAAACAAAGTAACACAACTGATATGTAAGAAAATTTTATACAGACAATTAATCTGACTTATGGAAGATTTAAGGATACGATCAATTCAGTATATAGCTGATAAAGAACCAACATATAATAGGCTAATAAATCAACATATTGAAAGTTGTAAGATAAGCATGCAAATAATAAATGAAAAATTAGATATTATAGCTATATTACAAACAATGTTGGAAGAAAGAGATGAAAAAATTAGGAGACTAGAGGAAGAAAAACTTTTATTAAAACGAGAAAAATTTATTAAAGAAACTAATTTAGAAATCGAAATAAAAGACTTAAAAGAAGTATTAACTGAACAATATAGATTAATAGACGATTTAAGACAAAAAATTAAAAAATGAATTGGACAGATCCAAATGCAATAACTAGAAATAATAGAAAACTAAAGCAATTAATAAAAAATCAAGAAAAATTAGAAATAGATCTGGAAAAATTACTAGAAAGAAAAAATAAAATAACATGGACAAGAGAGAATCGAAGAAATTATGAGAATTTACCAACAACTTGGAAATATGATAATAACATTTAGAAATGATAAACTAAGAATACAAGGACTTAAAAGAATAATTTTAACAAATAATATAACTGGATAAAATATAGATGGATAAAATGTCATTAGAAGAAATAAGTGAAAAACAAGATATATATTATCAAATGGATGAATACGAAGGAGGAACATCACAAACCCTAAGTTTTAAACCAGATATATATAATCAAATTCAAAGTGAAACAGAAGAATTAACAATAAAAAAGATATTCAAGACATCATATTTTGAAAGAAATAAGGAAGTTAGGTATATAGCCCAAAAACATGAGAATATAATAGATATAGATACAATAAATGGAAAAACAAGAATAAATTTAATAACAGATGGATTAATAAAAAGATAATTATCCAAATTAAAACAAAAGGAAGCAAATAAACTAAAAATATATATATTTTGGAGCAATAGAATTTACAATAAAAGCATATTTTCAGAAAAATATCGATACTCCTATACAGATATATGTATTGGATGATAGAATAATAGGAAATATACAAGATTCATTAATAGCGGTAATAAAAGGAAACTTGATATATCAGAAATTAAAATTTATAATACAACCCGATTTCAGTATATCACTAAGGGATGAAAATAAAGAAAGATCTTTAACATTATACTATAAGTTAGATGGAATAAAAATGCAAAAAGGAAGTAAAGTTATTAGTATAGAAACCAAAATGGTTTATGCTATGACTGGAAACCATCACGTAAAGAAACAAACGGAATTAGGAATAATAGTACCAAAGTTATATAATGATATATTAGAAAAAATTGAACATAAAGAAGAATCTCAAATAACAATCCCAGAAGAAATTACAATAGATTTTAGTAATAGACAAATGATTCCAAGGCAAAGAATTAAACCAATATTAGAAGGATCTAGATTAAGTTTTAGAAAAGAACAAAATCCTATAAGATTAATTAGATCAATGAGTATGACGAGTAGAAAGATAGATTTAATAAAAATAGATACTGATAGTTTGAAAATAAAAATAATAATATTTGACAAAACAATAACAAGAGACTGTATAGCAGAAATTAATACCGGAGCTACCAAAAGTTTTATTCATATAAGCAAGGTAAATGAAGAAAATTGTAAATGGATAGAACCTCAGACTTACAGATATGCAGAAAATGATAGAGAAATATTTATTACTAAATGTACTAATTTAAAGTTTAAAATATTAGACTTGGAATATAATATAAATATAGGAGTAATAGAATATGATAGTTCGAGTGAATTATTATTAGGAAGCGACTTCTTAAAAATGATAAATTATAAAATTAATAATAATGGAATAAAGATAGTAGATCAAGGAAAAGAAAGATTTATAGAAAAACTATGAATATACAAGAAAAATTAAGGAATAAGAAAGAAAAGTTAAAGAAAATACAGAGTATGTTAGAAAGCGAAATAGATTCACAAATAAAATACTTAGAATATAAGGAAAGACAAACAAAGTTAGAAAATGATATTAAGAAATTAGAAGAAGAGAGTAAAAATACTAGTAAATATTAGATAGATGTTGGAAATGGTTGGAAGAAGCGAATCAACAAATAATAAAATGTCAGACTCAGAATTTATAAAAAATTTATGGGAAGAAATAATAGTTAAGGAAAAACTAAATGCAATAATGAGATTGGTAGAAAAACAAGATAATCAAGAAAATTTGAGACAAATAATAAGAGAAGAGTTAACAAGCTTATGGAATAATTCTGAAATACCTACTTTAAAAATGATACTAGACAAGTTAATAAAATTAGAAGAAGGAAAAAAAAAATTATACCAGAAAAAGAAATTACAAATAAGCCAGAACTAAAAGCCATAAATGCATGGAGAAGAGTTAATGAGCCAATGATGATAGATATAAATAAAATGAAACCTAATATATCTGAACCAATAGGAAAGGTATTAGATAATTTGGGACAACTTAGTAAAAAAGGAAAGTTCTAATGGAAACTAAAGAACAAAAAGAATACAACGTGATAACATTTTTAAAGAATCATGGAAAAGAAATTTTAGAAAGAGAAAAATATAAGTACGAACCATTAAAAAAGGAAACAACTAGTGAAAGCAAAGTTGAGTTTAAGATTGATACAACTGTGATAGAATATTTAAAGTCAAAATTAGAACAACAAAAGGAAGAAGTAGAAGAAATAAGGACGGAGAATAAAAAACTACGATTAAATACTAATGAAGAATGGTTAGAAAAATATAAAAAATATAAAAATAAATATAAAGAAACTAAAAAGGAACTAAAAGAGGTAAAAAGAGATTTAAGACAAACAAAAAAGGAATTAAATGAAAAAATATAAGAAAATAATAAAGAAATAGAAATATTGAAAAGGCAATTAAATAAGTTAAAAGTAAAAAAAATACAAGTGAAGTTTCTAGTACTGTATCTACAAATAATAATACAAGTACTAGTGAATCGGAACAAGATAATTTAGGAAAAACGGTGAATATAATAGAAGAATATAACAGTAGTTGTGAGGAAAATTCTGAAATGGAAATAGAAAATAAAAATATAATAGAAGCTTTAGAAAGAATGAAAAATGTAAATGCAGTAATAAAACAAGAATCGAATAGTGACCAAGAAGATAAAAATAATTATACTGATATAGAAACTGAAGGAATAAAAAATGAGGAGATGGATAACTACCCAGAAGAAGAAGTAACCGACCATAATATGGAAGTTATAACAAGATATAGGAACACGATACCAAAACACATACCAATAGGACAACATAATGAATTTAAAGAATTCATAGGATCAATGTCACAAGGCGTAAACTTAAATGGATACTTTTTAGACTTAGATAATGTATATGAAGAACTAAGAAATTAGTAGGAGAATAACTGATTGGAATTTAGGAACGTATATAGCATTAATGAATTCCACTCATACAGATGAGTTAGAATATACTTATAACTTGATCTCAAAAACGTTAATTGGAAAGGTAGCATATTGGATAGAATCCATAGAATATCAGTTAAAAACTGAAGTACTAAGGTATGCAACGGATTGGAAATCAATGTTATAAATATTTGATATGATATTAAAAAGAGAATTCTTAGGAGAACCTTGGATAGTAGCTAGAGACCAAGTTCTAATAGAAAGAAAAATAGAAATAATAATGAATCTAAATAACATGAAATGCTGTAAAATTAACAAGTTACCAGAATATACTATAAGTTTTACTAAATTCTTTTATGAAGCTAGATTCTTACCCGAAGAAGGACATATATATCAACAATTATATTATGATCATTTACCAGAACCTTATAATACTGAGATAACTAAGGAATATAATAAGTTAGAACCTCGTGAGAACACTCTGGGTGAAAGAATAAGAGTACTAAGAGGATATCTAATGAGAAAATGTGAAGAATATAGGGTACAACAGAAGGTTAAAAAGGATAAAAAAACTAGGATTAAGAGAAATATGTGGATTCACTGAAAGAAGACTAGTATTTGGATGTAAGATAAAAAACCCTATAGGAACTATAAGAAGAGGTATAATAAGAAAAAATCATATGATAAGTACAAAAACAAACAAAATAGAAATAATTATCCTTATAAATACAACAGATATAAGAGAAAAAGATTTAGGAAATTTAGAAATACACCAGAAAATAGGAGAAGATATAAAAATAAGAGAAAGTTTAGAAGAAAACCTTTTAAAAAGAGAGATATGAGTGAATGTAAATGTTGGAATTGTAATGAAAAAGGACATTATGCTAATAAATGTCCTAAACTGAAAGAAAAGAAAGTAAAATATATAAATACATCACAATTCATAATGGAAATAGAACAAATTAAAGAAGATGACAATAGATGGTATGAATATGAAGAGTTTTATATTAGTGAAACTGATAATGAAATAAACTTTATAAATTATGAATCATCTAGTGAAAGCAATTGGGAGGAATGGTAGCAATATACATAGAAGCAGATGTAGAATATAAAAAATATAAATTCCTAAAACAAAAAATATTTATAGATAGTGGAGCAGATCTATGTCTAGTAAAAAAGGAAGTTTTAGCTTCATATAGATGGGAAAAATCTAATGCACATAGAACTAGGGTATCAGGATTTAATGAACAAAAGAAGGAATTAGATGTAATAGCAAAAAACATGAGAATAAAGCTAAATAAAACATTATTCAGTCTACCTATTGTATATCAGAATAAGATGAAGTAATCTATATTATTAGGAAATAACTTCTTAGATTATTTTAAAACACATATAGTAACTTCAAATACCCTATCATTACAAACTCCGTGTAATAAGTGGATAGTATTAAAAAGAATTATGCCAATAAGTACTATAAATACTATAAGAATAAACAATCTAAGAATAGAAAGAAATAATAATCTACAAGAATTAACTGAAAAATATAATATTTTATTAAAATCCAACTTCGGAGAAAATCCCATGAGTTTATGGGATAAGGAAAAGATATATGCTGAAATAAAATTATTAAACCCTAATGATATAATAAGATCTAAACCTATAAGGTATAGCCCTTCAGACCAAAAAGAATTTGATAATCAAACCAATGAATTATTAAAATTAAAATTAATACAAGAAAGTAAAAGTCCACATAGCAGCCCGGCTTTCCTTGTAAGAAAACATAATGAACAGAAAAGGGGAAAAGCCCGTATGGTAATAGACTATAGAGAATTAAATAAGAAAACTATATTTGATGGATATTTCTTACCATATAAAAGAAATCTTATAAATAGACTAGAAAATAAGAAATGGTTTAGTAAATTCGATTGTAAAAGTGGATTTTGGCAAATAAAATTAACCAAAGAATCAAGGCCTTTAACAGCCTTTAGTGCTCCGCAAGGACATTATGAATGGATAGTATTACCCTTTGGATTAAAAAATGCGCCACAAATATTTCAACGAAGAATGGACCAAATCTTTAGAAAATTAAAAGATTTCTGCATAGTATATGTAGACGATATATTAATATATAGTGAAACTCTAGAAGAGCATATAAAACATTTAGAGCAATTTATAAAAACAATAAACCAGCATGGAATATTATTGTCTGAAAAGAAATCTGAAATCTTTAAGAATAAGATAGAATATTTAGGATACAAAATAGATAAAGAATGTATACAATTACAAGATCATGTAGTAACAAAGATTGTAAATTTTAAAGATAAATTAGAAAATAAAAAAGAGGTACAACAGTTTTTAGGAATAGTAAATTATGCCTCAGATTATATTAAAGACTTACCTAAATTAAGAAAACCATTACAGGAACTAACAAAAAATAAACCTTTTGAATGGACAAAAGAACATGAAAATTGTATAAAAATTCTTAAGGAAAAGGTGAAAGATTTACCAAAACATAGAATACCCATAGAAACAGATCATTTAGAATTATATACTGATGCTAGCGATATAGGATGGGGAGCAGTCCTAATAGCATATGAGAAGGATGACATAGATAAAGAAAAGCCACATATATGTGGATATGCAGGAGGAACTTGGAAACCTAATGAATCAAACTACCACATAAATGAAAAAGAACTATTAGCTGTAAAATATGGGATTAAGAAGTTTCATTATCATTTATTGCCTGTTAAATTTGTAGTAAGAACAGATAATACTCAAGTAAAAGTCTTTATTACTAATAAAATAGAATTATTACCAGAATTAAATAAAAGAAGAAAATGACAATCTTTTTTCTGTTGTTATGATTTTGTAATAAAAAATATATCAGGAACAAAAAATGTGTTAGCTGACTATCTTAGTAGAGAAAATAAACAATGAAAATAGAATATACAAGCAGACAAGCTCAACCATGGAAAATAATATCGGGATCTTTAATAATATGGACTACTACTTCAGAAGCTGTAGAATTCATAAAAAAATTTGCTCTCGAAGGATTAGATAAAAATAATACAGAAAAACTAGAAGAAGCATATAAAGGATTTCTAGAAATAGAAAAACACATTGGTTATTATTTCACTCCTAATAGAAGGTATATTGATGAATTATTAATATCAATTATTAGAAACTTAAATGCCATTGAATGTCATGCATTTTGTTTTTGTAAAGGGAAAATTTAATTGTTTGTTGTTCTTAGCAGGATATGAAAAATTTTGAGAAATATATCACTGATGTCACTTCTCATATATCAACCAATAATGAGAAAATCACCAAACTCCAAAAGGAGATAGAAACCCTGGTTCAGGAGAACCAACATTTTCTGAAAAAAATTATGGAAGCTATAAAAGACAAAACAACTCTACAAGCTTCAATTGCAATCCCTACAATAAAACCTATAACATTTTCATCAAAGCTTGCAACCATGCCATCACCTTCAACCAACATATCAACTACTCTGTCAAATTTATCAATGAGTGATAGGCTGAAACACTCACCTGAGATAGTGAAAACATATGAGCAAATGATGAAATATTATGATTATAAATCTAACCCTGATGTTTGCAGATTGATAAAATCTACAAAATATCCCAGATATATTTGTTGTGAAAATACAAAACCTGACATAGTCTATAACCTGTTTATACATGGTTTTGTTGACAAGATCTTAACAAATGAAACCATGTATTGTATATCAAAACTACCAAGTATAATTGTCAAATCCATGGAAGCTATGGTACGGAAAATGGGAGCAGGCTCATACGGAATACAAGTTTTTGATGCATCAACTGATCTAGTTGGAAAACCCATAATAATATGTCAACTATTTAAATTGGGAAGGAATATGGCTTGAAATTGCCAAATCCCTGTGATATTAACAAATTCCAGGAATGGTTATGTGAAAAACGAGCCATTGGTCTAGCTACCCTCAGGTCCAAAATACAAGATATACTATGAGCTCGGAAAGTTATAATCATTTCTGAAAGCCATGGTGGAGGTTTCACCGAAAGTATAATAACCTTATATTATGATAATACTATACAAAATTCAGGTACTATGGCATTAGAGATAATGCTTGATAAAATAGAAAACCTGAAATATAATCATGCAAAACATACTACTGAATATTATCAAAGAATAACAGGTCCTAGAAAGAGACCTATTATCAGTCTAAAAGATAATGATAAAGGGAATTCTGATCCCTTTGCATGATACAAAAATGGTGTGATACACCAAAACACTGTAAATTAAATGGTGAAAACCAAAAAATATGAAAGAGCTATATTACCAGAAGATAAAAGATTCCTTTCAACAACAATATCAAGGCAAAATGACAAAAATGGAAAAAGAAGAGAAGGAAAAGCAGATTCCCTGAAAAAGGTGATAGATCCTGCAAGATATCATGGCAGACACAGAAGATAAAGATGAAGAAAATATGAAGAGACGACAAAAGAAGAAATGACAGACAAAGAAATGGCAGACAAAGAAAATAAATGATTCGTAGAAAAAACCTGCAAAAGAGAATTATTAGTAATTATGTAAAAGAAACCGGTTATCCCGGTAATCTGTAACCATATAGAAGGACTACTATAAATAAGTCCATGCATAAAATGTAAAGGATATCAAAAAATTTCTGAAGTTCAATTCTCTCTTTGAATATGTCTGGCTAAACTTCTTCACTCTCTATAAACTCTACTAAGAATATATCATAATAATAAAAAAGATTATTTTATATGTATCATATACAATCAGGATTAATTCAGGAAAATAATACCTTGGGATATAGCAATATGGAAGAGACCGTGTGAGGACTCCTGCATCCAGCCAAGAATATCCAAAGGAGTTTGGAGAGCGTTGAGGATAATAGGGTAAGGGTGAGTTGAGACTTCCGGTGACCAGAAAGCTATTGTAAGAGGTAAAAATTCTGATTTAAATCTTATTGTGTATGATAGCATTATAAAATAATGTTCTCTAAGATTATGATGTTTAATTAGTATGAGGTTATAGGGAAGATTTCATTTAAAATAATGAATTCGTTTTTGTCTACTGCTTACTACATGCAAATATTAATCGATATGAATATGTATTTTAATGCGCCTCCCCTCTTTAGGGTTGTGAGATATATAAACGATCCAGAAATTAGTTCCCCCAGAAATTGGTCGAAAATCTAAGTATTACAACTTTGCTCCCAGCCCTTCTTGGTAACATAGTCATTCGATTTATAGATTCTTATTATATGTTTGCATACTAAATTTTAAAACATTAAATTAAATCAAACAATGTTTGTGATAGTTAAGGGGGGAATGTTCATAACACTTGATACTGAGAACGATCATGTTTATCTAAAGAGACGCTTGTAATCTTATTCATCTAACTACTTTGGTATGCCTATAAACCAATTTTCACGGACCAAGAACTATGAACTCGTGTTTTTGATATGAAAGTCTCTACATGATATTTGAGCACTTTCCATCCAAGGTCTCAGAATTTTAACAAACTTTTGTGCCTGGTACTAGTAACTTTCAACATCAAAACAGGTATTACATAAAAAACGCTTGCTTGAAATGACTGCAAACTTGGTGGAACCTACGAATGAGTTGACTTAGAAGACATTAGGGAAGACATCAATCAGGTAGAATCTTGAAAGAAACATCAACAATCTTTCCACTAAAATATACTTGTCCCAAATGAAAGGTTGGCTCATACATATTCTCACGAGGAATCATAGCATGCTATATAATAAGCCTATACATTCTGTATAGCCACAAGACTTTGATAAGCATACATTACTATTACTTACAATTGTACACTCATGAACCAGAAGATACCTCATCCACTGAACATCAATGCTAATGTTAGAAACTTTGAACATGGACATACTTGGGCCACAATAGCTTTATGTCTGTTCTTCTGTGCTCTCTACTCCATTATTCTTAATTACCCATTTTTTTCTGTCGTCAACATCAATGCTCAAGAATATTTCTTTCTCATAATCATTGCTGTGGTTTGCCTAGCGACGGAAGCTCCTCACGGAGCCTAAGGGTACCTCATCATCACGGAGCTTCACTAATGTGTAAATGCCTGCCCCTGTCAGTGCACCGAGCATGGGTGCCACCATGTAAATCCAGATTCTATCGTAGTTCCCTGCTGCAATTGCTGGTCCAATTGTACGAACAGGATTCATTGATCCACCGGTCGATGGTCTGCGTGTCAAAAAATTGAAGAATACATTTGATGAAAATTATCAATGAATTCATCAACATAAACATCATGTATATTGTGCTTCATTATTGTTGAAACTTTTGACTTAATTTGTGGTATTAAAACAATCGTAGCTATGTGCTTAACCTAAATAGAAAATTAGATAGGAGGGGAGAATGACTCTCTAGACTTTCCCTTAACTGAAACAGAATTTAATCCCTAATGTAATAAATCTCAGGTAAAAAAAAAATAGAGAGAGAAAACGAAAATTATAATTACACACCCTGCAATAAGAATGTTAACCGTAACAACAGCTCCAACAGCAAATCCTGCCAACTTTCCCACCTGAAATCACCAAACAATAAATTTATAAAGAGCATAGCCTAGTAATAAACAGCAAACCCTATTTCGAATTTTTTATTTTACTCTAAAATTATAGCAAATTTGATAAAAATGTACCCAACTACAAGATAATGGTCTAGCATAACCTTATTAATAAGTTCATATTTGAAGTTGAAAACTTGGTGAACATAGAACAGATTAATAGATGCAAGCTCATTCAAACAGACCCTTTATACAGAATGTGAGATAGTGGCTGTAAGAATACTTACTGCACGAGTATCTGTAGCGACAGCAGTAACAACAAAGAGGAGAAAGAAAGTAATGAGGAACTCGAGGGCGAAAGCTTGGCCATTGGCAATGGAAGGGACAGTAACACCACCAGACATGAAAGGATGAAAAACACCTTTAAGAACATAAGAAGCAGAGATGGAACCTAAAACTTGAGCAGCAATATAAGCAGGAACATGAGCCCATGGGAAATGGCAAAGAGCAGCAAAAGCAATGGTGAGTGAGGGATTGAGATGAGCTCCAGAAATATGACCAGTTGAGAAAATAACAACCATAACCGCAAGTCCAGCACAAGCTGCATTGCCTATAAGTGCTTCAGATCTGTACTTCTGGTTCACTATAGGCCCTGCTGTGGCTATTAATATTAGGATGAATGTTCCAATGAACTCTGCTCCAAGCTGCAACACATATCAACAAAACATATCGGCAGTACTTGAGTTACGTTAGACAATACTTGACTTGAACGCCAATCTTTTTTATCCTATATGTATCTAGTTTGTGATTCAGAAACACAAGAGATTTGAGATTATTTTATCAATAACCTCAGCATTTGACAACTTACTAGTATTAACTAGCCAAGAACATTAACACTAAACGAAAATGATAATTATATGTATGGAATTTCAATTAAAACTATGAACGAGTACTCTGCACTTCCGTAATGCAAAAAGCCCGAACATAGGTTTAATATGTGTAGTTTTCATGCTGGGGAAAAAAAATCCCACCTGCTTACAAGCCTTGATGTATAATTGAAGTGTATGCAACTCGGAAATTATACAAACAAAATATAGGAAAGTTAAAGCAAGAGCCATAAGTACCTTTCTTGTGAGAGAAACATCCGGAATAGAGAGAGCAGTGAAACAAGTTTGAGGTGCAGTCCATGTCGGTGCATTAATCGGAAAACACATGCAGGGGGGCAATGTTTTCCTACCACTGTGTTCATAACTCAGGGAGTCTATTTGGAGGGCCGTGAACAATGGCCCTTCAGGACTAGTAGGTATTGTTTTCTAATCGCTTTGTTCATAACTTAGAGAATCTATTTGGAGGGCCCCTCCAGGGGTCCCTTGCGTTTCAGGACTCGTCGGTTTTCAAACATCAGATTCAGGCATTCTTCACCTTTTTAATGTTATAGACTCAAAACTAAAGACCACGTACTCCCCTCTTGGATAGGATATATATAGGGAGAAATTGCGTGCATATTGTTCCATAGATAGACTTCCATGCTTAGCTACAAGGAAAGTTGATACTGATTTTTTGAAAGCGTGGAATGAGTGACACCTAGTTGGGAAAGAGTAAAGTTATTGGGGAAAAAAAAAGTTACAAAAATTTGTCACAAAATGACATGGTATGGGTGACGTGTCATAATAAAATAATTTAATTGGTGTCATTTTATATTTAACCAACAAATACATGACATGTGTCATTTGTAATTATTTTAATAACTCATTTTGTTCTACGCAAAATGAGTAATGCTATAGGCGCAAAAAAAAGTTACAAAATATTAAACTAGTACAGCAATAGAATGATAATTGTCATAATATTAAACTAGTACACCAATTTTTACCTTTTATTTATCATTTATTTTCTTTTTATTCACATTTTATATATCATATTTATCAAATTGGACATAATCATTATTTTTATTTATTTTGGCCAAACTTTTAATTATCGCCAGTTAGAGATGCACTAACTATGAAAAAATATAGCTACCCCCGGTTTTCTTCTTATTTTAATAGATATATAATGGGTTATATAAAAGGAATTTATTTAACCAAAATAAAGGTAAAGGTAATGAAATATAAAACTTAAGTGGTGAATCCTATAAAACAACCTTTAACTAGTAAAAATATTCCTGACAAAAAATAAGTGAAATTAAAATATTTCCCCAAATATAATACGTTATATGGGTACGGTAAAATTTTTATAAATTAATAACTTTGGGACCGGTATATAATTTACTAATTTATCGAAATTATTAAATTATCGAGATTATAAATATATTATAGCTATTATATCGGTATCAAAATTTTGTATTGAAAATATTAATTTATAGTGCGTTATTAATTTATAAATTATTAATTAATGGAGGTTTTAATGTAGTTAATAATTTTCTTAAAAAATTGCACAACTGACATACATATACCGCCACTAACCAAAACACGCCATGTGTTAATGTAGTAAGTTGATAAAAAAAATTGGAAAATGTTTTTGAAAAGATGGCACCACTCTTTATATAACTCTTAGCAATAATATCTTCAAGTGACATAGATTTTAGCAATTAATACATTCTAATAATATGTAAAATAAAATTTTTAGCAAATTTTTTTAATAAGCTTTATGGATCCATATTTGACTAATTTTTAAAACCCTGATAGCATAAATATGAACAATATTAAGAATATGATTCCCAAAGTTATCCTAGGAGTCAATCATTTGACAACTTCGTTTCTTATGTGATATAATTGGTTTTATTTTTTAAAACTTAGGAACATGTACGATGCAAGAATTTTTTTAAAAATATATTTTTTTTAAAATATAAATGATATTGTAATTTTTAAGATGTAAAATTTATTTATTCACAATTTTTTATATGATATAATTTGATAATAAGGATGAAAATTAAAATAATCATAAAAGTGGGTCAGCGAACATTGCCTATTCATATTATCATAAACATTAAGTATATTGGAAATGCGTAGTCTTCACAAAAACATAAAATTTTGAATAGGCATGCTAAACATATGTAATGAGCTTGAGTCTCTCGCGTCAATTGGTATTTTAAAAATAGTATATTTTGAGAATTATTTCGATAATAATCATACATATACACATATATTTGCATAAAAATCTAACCGTCCATATTAAATTGGAGATACATGGATCATAACTAACAAAAATTTGGATAAAATTCACTTATGCATACGATATAATAAAAATATAATTTGATATTTTTATTTAGAGATTAAAATTGGAAAAAAATAATTTTACTAATTGAAATATATAGTATTATTCTTATTTTTATGTGTGTTTATGAATTTTTTTTTAATTTAAACGATAACTTTTATCTCGGTTTAATAATATATGAATCACATTTAATTGTATTTAAAAAAATTGTCCGTGGATCCATTATAGTAATCAAATCCAACTAATATAATATTTAGTTCGATTTTAATTTTGTTTAAAGCCGGATAAATATATTTTTTTAACTTAGAATAGTATATTTTACTTGTGTTTTATTTGTTTGAATTTCTATTTTGATTTTAATTATATTTTATCGTGGACTAGTTCTATAAATTTTTAGCCCGAATGAATAATATAAATTATTTTATTTTAACGAGATGCTATTATTCCAATCGACGAATTACAATATCAATAACATAATGTTTTAGCGAAATAAATAGTAAATATTATTTTATTTTAACCCAAAATCTATTACACCGACTAAATTTAACATATTATACTTAGTTCGTTCTAAATTTATTTTAACCTCAACCAATAGTATAATTTTATTTTAGTGGAGATCAATAATGCATATTATTTTCTCTTATTTTAATGTCATTGCACCGACGAACGAATTATTTATATTTCAATTTTGAAAAAAGTATCATGAATGATATAGATACAAAAATAATCCGGTGCATTATATAAACCCAAGTACTATATAAACCCAAATATTGTACCAACTAACCAGTAAAGCATAATATAAAGTAATATGTAATTGAGGAATTATAACTCAACATGAAACAGAAACAGATAACTAATATTAACTGTGATGCAGAGGAACCCTGATGATAAAGACTGGATAAATAAAAAAAATCAAAACATGAAATTAATACTTTTAGTCCGTAACTAGGTCATAGAAATAAGTTCATTAATATGTTCAAGCTTTCGTGAAGAATAAAATGTCAAAGAATTTCCAGTGACAAGGAAATGTATTGGTTTGAGTATTAAAGATCAAAGGGTTACGGTGAATAAAGCAATGAATGACCAGTAGGCTTTATCAGCTCAGAATTGTAAAGCGGGTTGAGTGAATCCAATTCAGTGCTAGTCGTTCTTGAACCAGACTAGTGCACTAAGCGTCAGCCCATCAAAAAAGGTTTAACTTAATCATTCAGAGAAAATCAAGCTGATACAACTTAGAGTGGATCAAAGAGTGGAAGAAATTGAGTTGTATTGAAGAAGTTCAGAAAAATTTTCTAAGTCTTATACTTTCCCCTCTGGGCACAACAAGAGATTAATACTAACATGGAAAAGCTTCCACTCATGGCGCAGTGAAGAATAATTCTAAGTTATAGAATTCCCTCCTGGCGCAAGTAACGGAGATTTTCTAAGGAAAAGAATTTGATCCACATTAGGCGCAACTGAGTTAATATTCTAAGGGAAGAATATTTTCCCCTTTGGCGCAAATGAAAATCAGTTTCCAAGAGAAGAACCCTTCTGGTCGCAAGTGAAAAAGAATTCTAAGGGGAGAACATTTTACTCCTGGAGCAAGTAGATCAATTACCTTTGTCCACTAGGCGCAAGTAAGACAATCTCTAAGTCCCGTTGATTACACTCTAGGTGCAACAAGATGACTTCGATAATTCATGATTACAGAAATGCAATTACATTGATTGTAATGAAGCCATGTAATGGGATAATTCTGAAGACTACACAAAAGGAGCAGAATGAATCAACACTGCTCATTATCTTCTCCAGCAACCAACTGTAACATTTACGAGAGTTCATTGAAGGCCATTTATTTTGAAAAGCTTATCATTGTACTGTTATGTTGTTAAATTTATTGTAGCTAATCTTAATTGATTAGAGTGTAGCAACATCAAGGTTTATATTAATAAAATAATATATTTCTCGAATTGTTTTGTGTATTTCTTGATTCTTTATATTGAACGAAGAACTTTAAATGAATAAAAAAAATTGTAGGTATCGTATTCAACCCCATTTCTACGATACTTTGGGACTAAAAATTGATATCAGAGCTTGTTGATTGACATAAAAACAAGATCCGAAGAAAGAAACCAAATCAAACAAGTTCTTGAAATTTTTTAAATTTAAAAAATATTCTATCTTGAAATTTTTGGATCTTAAATAATTTTATTTCGCCAAGATGATGAACAACCAAAGAATTGGATAAAATTACAACCTACGAAAGAAAAAGGTGATATTGTTCATTAAAGCTTTGAATCCATTAAACATTAGAATATTACCAAATGGTCCTTATATTTCGATGGAAGTGGTTGCTAAAACAAGCACCGCTACTGGTGGAAGAATTCCTTCTACATCTACTCCCAGGAATTCGTCCAAATATATGGAGACTAAGAAAAAGTTGATAAATCTGGACACAAGCCTTCAACTCATAATAGTGGAATCGACTGATAAGGATATGAGTCATCAACTCTTAGGAGGTAATAGTGCAAAGGAAATGTGAGAAACCATTGAACTGTTAATGGAAGGTACTTTTGAAGTTAAAGAAAACACAATGTATATCCTAACGACTCAATATGAAGCATTTAAATTAAAGCCCAGAGAAACACTGTCTTCTCTCTTTGAAAGATATGCAAGACTGCTGAGCGAATTGAAATTACAGGGCAAAATTTATCTGATGCGTGAGACTAATAGGAAGTTCATGCTGACTCTATCAGTTCACTTGGAACAAAAGAACACATTCATCAGAGGGAGAGTTAACTTTATCACTATGTCCCTAGATATGATTTATGGAAAATTGAGAACCCATGAATTGGAACAAGAGCAGAGAGTTATAATTTATGGCCCTGGTTTCGTTAACAGCAAGAGCATGGCACTTGCAAAAACCACTGCACTAGTTGCCCGTGAACCTGAAACTTCAGTAGTTAAAGTTGCACCCTCCTCAACAATCATGAAAATCGTGGTAGCTGAAATTGCTCAGGATGATCCGGGAGATGAAAGTGAGTTCTATACTCAGAAGGAACTTGAAAAGTTGGAAGATAAATCAATGGCTTATATGGCTTCAAAATTCAGCCATGTTTGATTTAGAAGAAAGCCCAACTACAAGTCAAGGGGCTCATCTGGAAGATTTCATAAAGGAAGCTACTAATCAGGGTCAAGCTCCAGAGGGGATAAAAGTCAAGTTGGGTGGAAAAAAGCAAAAAAAGATGTTACAATTACAATGAATTGGGGCACTTCGCATCTGAATGCGGAAAGCCCAAGGCGGCAAAAGGAAAAGATTCTTATGAAAGAAAAGAAATTTACGAAGATATGAAGAAACATAATGAGAAGCTGAAACAGAAGATAAATGCATATATGGTTAAGAAGAAAGGAAGAGCATATATTTTTGAAGGAAAAAGCTGGGATGATACTAATTCGGATGAAGAGGAAGAATATGTGAATCTAGCTCTTATGGAAGACTCTAAAGAGGAATCACCACAATCACCTCAGGTTCCTGAACTTACCACTTTTGTTATATCTAAATCTGAATACAAATCTATTGTGCATGAACTTACTTTAGAATTGTTTAATATTCATACAAGCATGCTTGCATATAAACTTGAAAATGATAAATTAGTTTTTAAAGTTGAGAATCTGACCTTAAGGAATGAAGAACTAGAATTGCTTGTAGTTTCTTTAGAAGACCTTAAGCTGAAGAATGAGTACCTAGAGAATAAGTTTAAGTTCAACACAGACATAGAGGCCATTCTTAGAACCCAAATTGCTGATCTAGAAAAGAAGTTAAAGGCCTTTAAGAATGCAGCTCTGATTTAGATAGAGATAATAGATAGTCAAAGGTTTAAGTCTAAGACAGCAATATGCCTTGACTATTTTAAGTTAGAAGGTAAGAAATATGTTGGTGCATCAGAAACAAATGAGTTTGTCCCTGAAAAGGTACCAAATATTATTAGGGATATTATATTTCCGTTGTACACTAAGTCTGTTTCAGAACATTTAGATGAAGTGAGTTTGTTAATCAATGAGGAATTGATTGCTAAGGACAATGAGAAGAAGAAGGTAGAGGAATCCCCTTAAACCCCTAAGGTTTCAGTTAGAAAGGAGAAACCCAAAACTGACCAAGGTAACAAGGTAGATAAACAAGAACTAAGAAATCAAAGACCATAGATGAGCCTAAGGCTGATGAGAGTGTTAAGGTTAAGTCTAAGAAGAACATGAATGTCAAGGTAGGTGTGAATAAGAAGTTTACTTTTGCATCTTCCTCATCTGCATCTAGAAAATTGTGTAATAATTGTAACTTTGTTTCACACCTTACACATGCATGCACTAAGGTTATAGTAAAATCTGTTGCATCTTTTAGTATGCCTGTCATGCCTAATATGCCTAGTTTGCATGAGCCCCATGGCATAGCTGGTTGTATGTCATGTGTATTTATTACCATATTTGAGTACTTTAAAGCATTTCATACAAATCTATCAAGGGAGAAATATGTTTTAGTGATAGTCGATGACTGCTCAAAGTACATACGGGTGTTGTTCTTACAATCAAAGGATTAAGCACCACAAATGATTGATGATAACATAAAGAAGATTGAGTTCGAAGAGAAACTACCTATCAGAAAGATCAGATCAGATAGTGGTACTCAATTCAAAAACGTATCTCTTAATAAATTCTATACAGGGGAAGGTAATTCGAGACAGTATTCAACACCAAGAACTCCACATCAAAATGAAGTAGTAGAAAGGAAGAATCGTACCTTGGTTGAAGCAGCAAGGACTATGCTAAGTGAATCAAGACTTGCCACCTAATTCTGGGCTAAAGCAGTCAACACAACATGTTACACTCAAAATCGTACCATGATTAATAAAGATCATGACAAGACTCCTTATGAGATCATGAATGATAAAAGATAAACACTGAAATACTTTCATGTGTTTGGAGCTGAATGCTTTGTGCTTAAAGAAGGAAATGAGCAATTAGAAAAGTTTGATATTAAAGCAGAAGAAGGCATATTTCTTGGATAATCTCTGGAATCTAAAGCATACAGGGTTTATGTGATTGTTGATCAGAAGGTGATTGAAAGCCTTAATATAATGTTCGATGACACCAAGTTTGCAAGCCTGCAAAGAGAAAAGGATTTTGAATCTCTAAAATTTGAGAATCTTTCAGATGATCCTTTATATGAAGACGAACCTGAGGTTGCTTGTTTTATACCTAATGTAAATGGAAATAATGATCCTGAATCAAGTAGTGGCAGT
Organism: Apium graveolens; assembly: GCF_009905375.1. Lineage (NCBI taxonomy): Eukaryota > Viridiplantae > Streptophyta > Magnoliopsida > Apiales > Apiaceae > Apium > Apium graveolens. The sequence continues at coordinate 46,665 of NW_027417162.1, forward strand.
AGTGGTAATACAGATCATATAGAAAACCCTACAAGAACCACTCCACACAGATTAAAATAATCAATCCATGGTGACAACAACTCAGGGGGAGCAGGAAGAGGATCTAAAGTTCACACTCAACATAATGTTGAACAAGGGAAAACATCAAGATCTTATCTTCCAAGACAAAGAGTATGGAACAGAAACCATCCTTTTGAATTGATTATTGGTAATCCTGACACAAGAGTGAGAACTAGACGTGCCACACAGAATGAATGTCACTTCTAAGGAATTATTTCAGGAAATGGAGCATAAGAAAGTGGATGAGGCACTTGAAGATCCAAATTGGGGTTATTGATATATAAGAAAAAATCAATCAGTTTGAGAGACAGAAAGTTGGGAAGCTGGTACCCCGACCTAAAGGGAAAACAGTGATTGGTACTAGGTGGGTATTTAGAAACAAATTGGATGAAGACGGAATTGTAACGAGAAACAAGGCCAGACTGGTAGCTAAAGGTTACTCTCAAGATAGGGGTATATGTTATGATGAAACCTATGCTCCAGCAGCCAAGCTTGAGGAAATCAGGATATTTCTGGCATTCACTGCACATTCAGACTTCAAAGTTTATCCAATGGATGTTAAGTGTGCATTCCTGAATGGGGAGTTAGAAGAAGAAGTATATGTGGAAACAACATCCAGGTTTTGAAGATCCAAATCTGGTGGACTTTGTATACTTTCTATCAAGGCTCTTTATGGTCTCAGGAAAGCACCAAGGACATTGTATGACACTCTCTCAGAATTTCTACTTGAAAATGGTTTTACTAGAGGTGTTATAGATAAAATTCATTTCATAAAATGCATAAATTGATATGATATTAGTGCAAGTATATGTTGACGATATTATATTTGGTTACACTAATGATGATCTTTGCAAGAGATTTTCTAAGCTAATGCAAAGTAAGTATGAAATTAGCATGATGGGAGATTTTAACTACTTTTTTGGATTACAAGTGAGTCAAAGGAAAGATGAAATATTTATTTATCAATCCAAGTAAATTGGAGAACTTCTCAAGAAGTATAATCTGAAAGATTCAACTCCGGCAAAGACTCCAATGCCAACAACCACTAAGCTTGTGATAAGTGGCATTTTTATACCACTTAGAACATCTTATAATGGCTTGAACTGATGTCTTGAAATCAAGTATTTTATGTATTTGATGTGTTTTTCTAGTGTTTGTACATTTCAGGGTATTACTTGCATTTATGGAGAGATTTCATCAAGAATAAGCCTTAGTACGTGCTTGGCATTGCGAGTGGGAAGTTAGGAGCAGAACGCAGCAGAGAACGGGAGAAAAATAGCAAATTTTCCAGAAAGCTGTTGGGTGCCCGCTCAGCCTGGCTGGGCGGCCGCTCAGGAAGCTGGGCACCCGCTCAGGATTGCTGGGCGGTCGCTCAAGGGCGCGAATTAAAATTCTGATTTTTAGAGTTCTTATTCTACTGGACTTCTGACTTCTGAGATAGCTCGGAATTGTGGGGCTTCTATATAAGTAGTTTTCAGAGATATTTCACGTGTGTTGAATCGTGGTATCAATCGAGGAGTAAGGAGATAAGGAAGAAGACCGTTTTAGCACATCGCAACGAAGAAGAGGAAGCATAGTTTTCTTGTGATTTTTGTATTCGTTGTATCAGTGGATGCTAGTTTTCTTTGCTTTGAACCTTATTACTCTTGTGACGTACTCTGGTTTAATTAAGTATTTTTATTAGTTATTCTCGTATGTTATTATCATGTTTTCATATGAACCCATGGTGACGATGAGTTCAATCATGGGCTAATCGTGATCATGGGGTCATAACGGATTTACTATGGAATTCTTTAGTTAGTTGTTTAATACCTTAGTGTGTGATGATTGTATGATATCTAGTATTGGTTGTGCTTATTCGTCTTATATGCGTCGCGAACATATAAGATAGGGTGTTAATCTCTTGTGAAGCGACAGTGGATCTTGAGATTTAGAACTTGCCATGCTAGCATAGGTTCATGTATGTGTATGCATGATTAGTGGGTAACTCTAACCATTTTACTTGCCCTGTGTAATCATAAGGAATAATTTGTGCTTAAATCGTTATGTTGTCAAATTCTGTAGACATATAGGGTCTCAACATAATTGATGCCTATTCAACTTCTATCTTAATTGTGGATGTTTGGTAGAATGGTATTAGTACAACGAAAGTTGGCTTTTATCAGTTTCGTGTTGTTTGATTAATATCATCACCGTTACATGCTAAGGGTAATAACAATAACTATTAAAGGAAGTAGTAATGAAGTTATGATCTCATGTGTGTTTAATATTGTTAATTCAAGTGTCAATTAAGTGTTTAATTCTCGTAGTTAATTATAGTTAATACTTAGTTAATCAAATCTATGTGTTATTGTCTTAACATTGAGAAGTAATCATACATTGATGAGTAAGTGTTAACTGAACATAATTAGTCTAAGTCTCTGTGGGAACGAACTAGAAAGTATTCTATATTACTTGTGAACGCGTATACTCACATTTTATCACGTAATAAAATCCAAACATCAACTCCAGTACCAGATATTTCACCAACAATTCACATAATAATCACATAATAATTATTTATTGTTAAAATAATTACAAATATAGCGGATATTACAATTCTTCTCCACATAACCCCTGCAATAGAATCTTCCGGTTTATTATATTCCGAACATAAGATTTTAAATTTCCAAGGTACCGTTCAATAGGAAACATGGACCTAAGTTGTACTGGTCCATGTTTTTTCGACTTCCGACATATAGTGAACAAGCAGGTGGACCATTATATGAAATATGATTGTATAAAAATCACCTCAAATCGACAAAGTATGTCGACAATTTCTTTTTGCTTCTTCAGGTCATTTAAATCGATCACTTTTGCTCCATAGACCTTTGAGAAATGTGCCCAATTTAATCACGAACGCAACCTCCGACGTTAATGTTCTTCTCGAGGAAAATTGTAACAAATAATGAAGTATGAAATGAGCATCTGGCTCTTATACCCAACCACTTTTTTCTCGCTTATGCTTAATACCGACTAATAGTTGAAGCACACGTATGGTAGCTTGGCATTCTTTAATACAGAGCAAAA